>NW_007067615.1:0-679 GCF_000164805.1 Carlito syrichta
ATGGGGAGGGGGGAATAGGACACACTTCATCAAAAAGGGTAACTGACCTCAGTTAAGTGAAGTGGTGAAGTGGGGACCAAAGCGAGGCCTAAACTTTACCTGTACAGTGATCATTTGTATACCTAACCCTGAATTGTACCCCACATCTTTAAAATAAAAATAAATTAATTAATTGAAAAAGGAAAAGTCCTCATTGGCAGAGCATCCTGCTTTAGATTGGTTACTGATGCAGTCCTAGCTCCAAAGAATTGAGAGCTGATTCTTTCTTCCTGTGGGGGTCTTTGAAAACAGAATATAAATCCACTTAGATGGAGTTAAGGAAAATTAGCTTAATTAAATTCAATTAAGTTTTGCAAATTAGGCCAGAGAATTCTGAAAATGATACACTTAGTTCCTAGAGTTCTAGTATTTTGCTTCTAAAGATGAGGGGCCATTCTGGGGCAAACACTATTTTAATCTATTTTTCAAAATTTTATGAGACAATCGTTATCTATAATATCCACCAGGTATGGTGGAAAACAAAGATGTCAAAGATGCCTGGATTCTGCCTTTAGCAGCTTTGTAACTAAGGAAGAACAATTTTTTATTTTTATTTTTGAGTTGGCATCACACTCTGTTACCCAGCTGGAGTGCAGTGACACAATCACAGCTCACCCCAGCCTCCACCTCCTGGCTCAGG
>NW_007067616.1:0-1391 GCF_000164805.1 Carlito syrichta
AACTATGGGGTCTTAGCTACCAAGTTGGAGGCTAGGCAGAACTGGGTGGGTGAGTCACTGCTGGTTATCAGGATGAATTTTAACTGTGACCTCAAACTGACTGCTAAAAGGCTTTGAAATTGCATATATCCACAACATTATACTGATAAACACTTTTATTATAATTAAATGATGAAATACTGCTAATAGAATATGGCTTTTTAAAATTTAGATTGCCTGAGAAACAATGTCTCACTCCACTTGCTACTATTCGCTGTTGCCCTAAAAGACCAGGAAGGAAAAGCTATGTTGGGACCTACTCTGTGTCTGGTAGTCAAGGAAGTGTTACTGCTATTCTGCTGATTGTGCACCACCAGCTTAGTATCAATGCTCATATGGGCAGTGAGCTTAGGGACCAAACACGGTTGAGATCAGAGGCTCACAAAATCTCCATAAACTCATGTTGCCAATCTGTTTATTCACTCCATACTGGGCTGGGAAGAAGGAAACTAATCTTTTCACAAAGAACAATAATGACTCTGTACATATTGGCATCTGAAGTACTGTTCAATATGAATTAATACATTATTATCTAGACAACTATCTCCATTTGGAACTAGTTATTTTTCTTTTTCACATATTAAGTGTTGGGAGCCAACATCTATAGCTACATGGCTGAGGCCTGTAAAGGCCCATCTGGAAGATCGCCTCTGACATAGGATATCAGTTATACCTATGATATTGGCGTGTGATTGGTGACCAGTGTGCATACATGGCAGTAAAACTTACAAGTGAATCTCAGTACACTTGATGGAAGGTGCATGGCGGAATTGTTTCTGTCTTTCTAAGTTTAGCTTCTTTCTAGATATTTTTTTACTTCTATTTCCTGGTAGACTGGGTAGTCCTTGTTCCCGAAAGCTGTTTCCCCTAGGGCTAAGATTAGAAACTAAATTACCATGATAGTTCTGTCCCCTGCCCCTAGCCAGGTAGAACGTTTTCTTTTGTTTCGTTAATTACCGAAACTCTGTCTGCTTCAGCCCATGGCCGCCATCTTGGAAGCCCTGCATTTCCTTGTTCAAGAGTGTGACAGCTACTATTTGATTTTTAGAGTAGACTTGTTGGGATAAAATATATACATATACACTCATAGCTGCGTAAATCTATGCTTGCTGTTTTGATTCCTTTTGCTACATTATTCAAGTGTAATAGTTACTATATGATTTATAAAAGAATTAACGATAAGGTATTAGCTTAATAGGATATAGCATAGTATTAAAGTCCAATAACTAGATCATATGAAAATTAAAGTTTAGACATATGAAACATGAATTATAGTAAAGTTTTGTAGTTTAAGAATAAGTTTTAACTGAGTTATAAGGCGTTATGTTAAATTGTAATAGGTTAATAGTATA
>NW_007067617.1:0-1527 GCF_000164805.1 Carlito syrichta
TAGTTGACTTAACCAGATGTCTATGAAGTTAACTTTCTCATTATCTAACATGCTAGCTAGCTGACTAACATCTGACAGCTCATTAGGTAATGAGCTAGCTGGCTGACTCAATCAGCTGACTTAATTCTTTAGCTGACAAGCTATCTAGCTGACTAATCCAGATGACTTAACTGGTTAACTAACTAGCTAGTTAACGTACTCAAACAGCTGAATCAATCCGTTTGCTATCTAGCTAGCCTGCTGATTCAACCAGCTGACTTAACACGTTAGTTAACTAGCTAACTACTGACTCCATCTGCTGACTTAACATGTTAGTTAATTACCTAGCTAGTTTTCTTAACCAGCTAAGTAAATTAGAAAGCTGACTTAACTTGCTGACTTAGCTAGCTGACTTAACTACTTAGCTAGCTTAATTAACTGGCTGACATAACTAGTTAGTTAACAACTTAACTACCTGAATTAAATATTTAGCTTGTTGAATAACTAGCTGAGTTAAATAGATAACAAGTTAGATTGCAGACTTAAGTAGCTGACTTAAATAGCTAGCTAACTAATGAGCTAGCTGTCTTAGCTTGGTGAGTTAGCTAGCTAGCTAGTTAACTAGCTGATTTAGTTAGCTGACTTAACTAGTTGGCTAACGAGATAGCTAGCTGTCTTAATGAGTTGGTTGACGAGTTAGTTAATGTTTTAACTATTTGGTAAATGAGTTAACTATCTGTCTTAATTGGTTGGGTAATGAGTTAACTAGGTGGCTTAACTTATTGACTGATATTTGGCTGACTACTTATCTGGTTTAACATGTTGACTGACAACTCGGCCGACTAGTTCGCTGTCTTAACTAGTTGACCAAAAAGTTGTCAGAGTAGTTAGCTGGGTTTATTAGTTGACTGATGAGGTGGCCCACAAGTTTGTTCAGTTAACTATTTGGCTGGCTATAGTTCTGACCTAACTAGTTGACCGACCGACTACTTGGTCGACTAGATGGCTGACCTAACTAGTCATCCCACAAGTTAGCTGACCTAACTTGTAACTTGATTAGTTGACTGAAGAGTTGGCCGATTGGTTAGCAGACTTAAATAGTTGGTCAGTTAGTCGGCTGACCAATTAGCTTCCTTAACTAGTAGTCTGGTGAGCTAGCCCACAGGTGAGCTGACTTAACTAGTTGGCTGGCGAGTGACTGGCTGTCCAGCTGACAACTATTTGGCCGGCAACTGAGCCGACTGATGAGCTGATTTAACTAGTCAGTTGGCGAGTGAGCTGACTGATCAGCTGACTTTCGTTGGCTAGTTAGTGAGCCAAATGGTCAGAAGAGTTAACTAGTCAGCCATCGAATGAACCAACTGGTGATCTGACTTAACTAGTCTGCCGGCAAGTTGCCTGACATGTGCGTGGCCTTAACTACTCGGACAGCTTGCAAGCCGACTGGTGAGCTGACGTAACTAGTAAGCTGGTGAGCAAGCCAACTAGTTTGGTGACCTGTTGGCCTGTGAGCGAGCTGACAATTTAGTTGACTTATTGGCGGGGGGG
>NW_007067617.1:2372-3160 GCF_000164805.1 Carlito syrichta
CAGCTGATGTAACTAGTGAGCTACCTAACTAGCCAGTTGACTTGACAATTGAAATAACTAGCTGACTTAACCAGCTAGCCAGCTGGCTAACCAGCTGATTCAACTAGCTGAAATAACTAGATAGCCAATTGGCTAGCCAGCTGACTTAACTAGCTGACATGACTAGCTAGCAAGGTGGCTAGCCAGCTGACAAAAATAGCTAGTTACCTACGTATTTCACTGGTTTTCCAGCTGACTTAACTGCCTAGCTAACTATCTAAACAGCTGACTAGCTAGCTGACATAACTAGGTGATTTAACTCACTAACCAGCTGGCCAGTCATCTGAATTAACAAGCTAGCAACCCAGCAAGGCAGCTGGCTAGCCAGCTGACTTAACTAGCTGACTTAACTAGCTGGCAAGCTGACTTAACTAAATGACTTAACTAGCTAGATACCCAGCTAGCCAGCTGACTTACTCGCTGAAATATCTAGCTAGCAGCATAGTTAGCTGTCTAGCTAGCTAGTCCACTGAACTACCTATCTTAAATAGCTGGCTAGCTGACATAACTAGCTGATTTAACTGGCTATCTATATAGCCAGTCAGCTGACTTTACTAACTGAAATAACTAGCTAGCCAGCTATCTATCCATCTGACTTAATGAGTTTTTTAACTAGCTAGCCAGCTGGCTAACCAACTGATGTAAAGAGGTGACTTAGCTAGCTAGCCAACGGGTTAGCCAGCTGACTTAACTAGTTGATTAATGAGCTAGGCATCTGGCCATTCAGGTGACTAAACTAGCTGACATAA
>NW_007067618.1:0-1603 GCF_000164805.1 Carlito syrichta
AGACCTCATCTCTACAATAAATCACAAAATCAGCCGGGCGTGGTAGCGCGCGCCTGTAACTCCGGCTACTCGGAAGGCTGAGGCGGAAGGATGGCCGGAGCCCGGCAGGCCGAGGCTGCGGGGGCCGGGAGCGGCCACTGCCCTCCAGTCTGGGCGACCGAGTGAGACTCCGACTCAAAAAAAAAAATTTTATTTTAGAGACAAAGTCTTGCCAAGTTGCCCAGGCTGGTCTCGAACTCCTGGACTCACACAGTCCTCTCTCCTCGGCCTCCAAAGTGCTGGGATGACAGGCATGAGCCACTGTGCTTGGCCCTGGGCTGGGTTTTTAGCAGACTTTGATGAGACCCCTGGCCTCACGTCTGTGCCTTTGACATCATTTCTGTAGAACATTTATTGAGCGCTGACTGTCTTCCAGCGTTGGTGCAGAGCTGGGTGTTTGGCGTGAACAGGAATTCCTCACGGGACTCCTGACGGAGTGGGCTAGACGTGATTCCATCTCCCTGTCAGACCAGCATTGATTGAGCGCTTGCTGTGTACCAGGCCCCGTTCCAGACCCTGGGAGGCGGTTTTGGGGAAGACGGATGGCCTCTGCCGCCCCCTGCCACCCTCGACCCTGACCTCGCCTTCCCCCAGATCTCAGTCTGGTTGAGAGAGACAGCCGAGGAACCAGGCAGCAGGCGTTGAGCTCAGGGGCGTGACAGCAGAAACACGCCCCAGCAGCCACAGTCCTGAAGAGGGCCCCTTCCTGCAGGAGTGAGGCCAGGAGGGCTGCCTGGAGGAGACGGTCATGGCAGGGGCACCGTGGGAGCTGGGGGCGGGGACGAGTCTGGTGTCTGCAACTCAGGGCTCTCTCAGCATCTCACTTCATTCATTCATTCCTTCAGTCAATACTTCCTCAAAGCCCTGTGGGGCTTCCCCTTGTGCTGAGCAAGAGAGGTCTGAGACCGGAGCCAGACATCGATGCCTGTCATCCCGTGCCTTTGGGAGGGATGCAGGGTTCGTGGACTGGATAAAGAATTGGAAGCTCTGGCTTGGGACTCTCACTGCATGGAGGAGGGGCACTAGACATGGGGTTTGAAGGATCAATAGGAGCTTTCCAGGAGGAGAAAGCATTTCACTCATGCATTTACCGAAACACTTTGTTCCGGGCCTTATGATGGCAAGAAAGGCGGGAGTGAGTCTGACAGGCGGAATTCTGATTTGCCCAGGCTAGGAGGGATAAAGAATTCACCCAGCTTGGGTGGAGAGGAGGAATTAGGTGGGGTGTGGAGAGGATGCTGGAGAGTCTGCCTGGGCTGGGCCCTGAAGAGCCTCCGAGGCAGGGCTGAGCTTGGACCCTTTCCGGGGGCACTGGGAGCCATGGGAGAGTTTAGAGCAGGGAGAAACTTGGGTGAAGCCTCACGTCCTGTGAACTGTCATTGCCACCACCGACCTCTTCCCAGCCTCCCGCTCACTGGACAGACGGGTTGGAACGAGGGTCACGGGGTGGGGAGACACTGTGAGGGGTTCAGATGCGGATGCGTGACCGGGACTCGGTGGGTGTGTGGGTAGGCGGTGGAGGGCTGGGATGACTGGGTGGGTGGACGGACGGATGGATGGCGGC
>NW_007067618.1:1939-3317 GCF_000164805.1 Carlito syrichta
GTCGGGTGTGTGGTGGACACAGGGGTGAGTGTGTGGGTGGGGAGTCCCTGCCGCGGCGAGGGTGACCAGGGAGGTCGGGGGTCCGGAGCGAGCCCTGAGAAGCCCCATGTAGGCCTGGGGCATGGCAGGAAGCAGCAGGGGGGCCGAGGGCTGCAGCCAGCGCGGTCGGCGACGGAGGGGCCGGGAGAGGGAGGCTGCGGCCTCTGGGGTAAGAATCTCATGCGTGAGGGGACAGACGGTGAGCAGCGAGCTCAGCCGCCCGTGCTCAGCCCCATGGGGGTCAGGAGAGGCCGGCGGGGAAGGCAGCAGTGGGGGGTGGGTCTGGGGTGTCCCTCCCTGCCTGGTACGGCGGGTCCCGTTTTGTGGACGAGAACGGGAAAGCCCAGAGAGGCTACACGGCTGTCCCAGGGTCCCCACCGCAGGAAGGCACTGGGTTGGCTTCAGACCTTGTCTTTATTTTATTTTTGTTTTTCGAGTCGGGGTCTCACTCTCGCTCAGGCTGGAGTGCAGGGGCATGATCACGGCTCTCCACAGCCTCGACCTCCTTGGCTCAGGTGATCCTCCTGCCTCGGCCTCCCGAGTAGCTGGGATTACAGGTGTGTGCCGCCACACCAGGCTAATTTTTTATTTTTTGTAGAGACACGGGGTCTCACTATGTTGCCCAGGCTGGTCTTGAACTCCTAGCCTCAAACGATCCTCCCACCTTGGCCTCCCAAAGTGCTGAGATTGCAGGTGGGAGCCACTGAGGCTGGCCGAGAAGGCGATCTTAACATTATCAGTCCGTTTAGACACAAAACAATTCGTTCAGCAAGTATATAGAGAGCATCTATTGTGTGCCGGGCACTGTTGAGGCCCTGGGGACCCGGCGCTGAATAAAACGCATGAGAACCTCTGTCCTGTGGAACCGACATTCTGGTGGGGAGAGAAATAGGCCGAAGCAGGATTATGTGTGGCATGTTGGGTGTTAAGGGAGCTGGAAAACACAGAACGGGGCGGCGGAGGGCTGTAGCTTCGAAGCAGGTACTCGGAGGAGGTGACGTCTGCACAAAGGCCTGAAGGAGGTGGGGAAGGAAATATGCTTCAAGTGAGGGGGGACAGTGCCAAGGCCCCGGGGCAGGACCATGCCTGGCGTGTCGGAGGCACAGCGAAGAGGCCTGTGTGGAGCAGAGTGAGGAGGGGGAGAGAGGCAGATGGGGAGGGGACAGGCAGGGTGTCCAGGGTGTCCAGGGCCTGGTGGGCTGCGGGGCGGACTTGGGCTTTGACCCTGAGGGAGGTGAGAGCCACGGAGGGCTGTGGGCAGGGAAGAGACAAATAATGAATGTGGGTGGATGGATGGATGGAGGATGGATGGTTGGATGAATGGACGGCTGGATGGGTG
>NW_007067618.1:3337-7304 GCF_000164805.1 Carlito syrichta
ATGGTGGTGAATGGGTAGATGGAGGGCTGGATGGCGAATGGATGGTGTCTGTCCAGGGTCAGTCCCCAGAGCCCAGCAGGCAACCAGGGGGGTGTCAGAAACCTCAGGCGTCCAGCCGGGTGCAGGAGCTCACACCTGTCATCCCAGCACTTTGGGAGGCCGGGGTAGGAGGATCGCTCGAGGCCAGGAGTTCAAGACCAGCCTGGGCCACATAGCGAGACCTCATCTCTACAAAAACAAAAAATTAGCCGGGCTTGGTGGCTCTTGGGGTCTCAGCTATTTGGGAGGCTGAGGCGGGAGGATCACCGGAGCCCAGGAGGTCGAGGCTGCGTTGAGCTGTGATCACATCACTGCGCTCCAGCCTGGGCCACGAACCCTGACCCTGTCTCAAAAAACACACAAAAAACCCTCGGGCTTTTGCATGGAAATAAGGGCTGTGAATCGTGAGAAGGAAAAGCTCTTTGTTTTCATTAAAATTTGTTTTTCCTTTTTAAATTCTTGTGCCATGAATCAAGCTTTGGTTGGTTGGTCTGTTTGTCCGAGTTGGGGTCTCTCTCTCTGTTGCCCAGGCTGCAGTGCTGTGGTGTGATCACGGCTTACCGCAGCCTCGACCTCCTGGGCTCAGATGATCCTCCCAATTCAGCCTCCCGAGTAGCTGGGACTACAGGTGCACGCCACCATACCCAGCTAATTTTTAAATTTTTTTGTAGAGCCGAGGTCTCGCCCAGTTGTCCAGGCTGGTCTGAAGCTCCTGGGCTTGAGCGATCCTCCCACCTCTAGCTCCCAAAGTGCTGCTGGGATGACAGGCATGAAACACCATGCCTGGCACTGGCCTCTAGACTTCTGACCTGTCCTCTACTCCCTCCTTCATGCCGGCCCCGGGAAGCTCTCTGACTGCTCCCTTCCCCTGCTCAACGCCTTCCATAGCTCCCCAGTGCCCTCGCCATCCGTCCATGTTCTTGGCCCGATGCTCAAAGCCTCCACCCCTGCCCTCTGCCAGGGCATCCTCCACCTCCCACCATACCCTTCAGAGAGCCCATGTCCCAGACACCAGGCACAGCTGTGCCTGCCCCTAGGCCAGGCGGGTCCTTCCTCTGTGCCCCCTCCTCCAGGAAGCCCTCCCTGGGCCGAGCCACCCACCCCTTGCCCTCTGGGTGTCAGGCTTCTGCCGCTTCCCAGCCTGGCAGCCCCCCGTATCTCTCAGCAGTTGTCCTGTGGCTGCGTGGAGGGTCCGCAGAGGGTCACTTCCCCTGCGAGGGCATCTCGGGCTGGAGACAGGGCCACCCTGGTGAGCTGGGGTCAGGGAGGGCTGAGCCCAAGTCCTGGCTCCCATTCCTTGTGTGTGACCTGGGCCACTCTGGACCTCAGTCTGTTCCTCTGTAAGATGGGCACCCTCCCCGCCACGGAAGGCTCTCCAGGATCGCCCCGTGTAGCCCGTCTGGGAGTTCGAGCCCCATGCTTGGGGGGTGGCTGTGTTGCTGAGTGACCCCTTCACGACTCGCAGATCACACTGCAGGGGTGCACTTCTGGCCACTTTGTCTAAAATAACTGTGGTTTGGGGTGAATTTCACGGGGGATGGCGGGACTGGTCCCCCAGTCGTAGTGAGGGCCAAGACCTCCCGGTGCAAATGCCGGGTCCACCCCCACACCGTGCAGCCCTGGGCTAGTCCCCGGGTGTCTCTGAGACTCCGTTCCTCCACGGGGTGCCAGACGCCCCCCTCAGAGAGTCCCAGCCCGGGCCCAGCGCCAGGGCCGCCCTCCCGAGGGCTCCGTGACCCAGCATCACGGCCACCGTTTTCTCTACGAGAGAGTGACGGCACAGGCAGAGCCGGACCTCCAGGGCCAAAGCCCACCTCGGGCCCCCATGGCTGTGTGACTCAGGCAGGCGGCTCGAAGACCGCTGCCTCAGTTTCCCCATCTGTCAAATGATTCAGATCTCAAGATTCAGTTCACAGTATTATTACTATTATTTTATTATTTTTTTGAGTTAGAGTCTCTGCTTCCCAGACTGGAGGGCAGTGGCCGCTCCCGGCCACCGCAGCCTCGACCTGCTGGGCTCCGGCGATCCTTCCACCTCAGCCTTCCGAGTAGCCGGAATTACAGGCGCGCGCTACCACGCCCGGCTGATTTTTTTGATTTATTGTAGAGATGAGGTCTTGCTGCCCAGGCGGGTCTCGAACCCGTGGGCTCAGGCAATCCACTCACCTCACAGCCATTATTATTGTTGTTATTTTTGAGTTGGGGTCTCACTCCGTCTCCCAGGCTGGAGTGCGGTGGCACAAGCACGGCTCACTGCAGCCTCGACCTTCTGGGATCAGGCGATCCTCCCGCCTCAGCCTCCCGAGCGGCTGGGACGACAGGTGCGCACCACCGCACCCAGTTCATTTTAAAATTTTTTTGTAGAGATGAGGTCTGGCTATGTTGCCCAGGCTGGCCTTGAACCTGGCTCAAGCGATCTCCCACCCTGGCCTCCCAAACTGCTGGGATTGCAGGCGTGAGCCACCGCGCCAGGCCCACATCAATTATTGTTATTTTTGTGAGGGTATTACGAGTCGGAAAACTCCATAAGATCAGATCTTGGAGCAGGGGGCAGGGAATCTCATTGTGAGAGGGGACCCTCAGGATTCCCTCCGAAGGAAGTTTCCTCTCCGGGACACCTCGGCTTGTTCACCTCCAGGGACAGGAAGCTCACTTCCTCCCAAGAGAGCCAGGTGAGGCAGACTGAGTTACTAGGAAACTTTCATTCATTGAGAGAATGTCTTGGTCCCCAAGGGTGCTACCACGCCCGGCTAGTTTTTGATTTATTGCAGAGATGAGGTCTCGCCAAGCTGCCCAGGCGGGTCTTGAACCCGCGGGCTCAGGCAATCCACTCATCTCGGTCTCCCAAAGCGTGGGATTACAGGCTGAGCCACCGAGCCCGGCCCACCCCTTGGTTTCTGATATGTCCTTGGGCCTCGGGTTCGCGTGTCCAGGACCCCCAAGGTCAGTTCTCTCCAAGCGCTGAAATTCAGGGTGGGTGAGAAGTGGGCTGTTGGATTGTCAGGCGCTGTGCATTCTGGGAAGGTGGTTCTCACAGGCGGGACTGTCTTGTCCACCTGCCCTGCCCCCCCTCCAGAGCCCCAAGGCCCAGCGGGTGTGGGTCGGGGCTGCTGCACGTTGGCCCTGACCCCTGGCCACCCAGGGCAGGGCTGGAATTCCGTGAGAGGCTAGGGCTTCCTTCAGCGCGTCCCTCCGGGTCTAGGATGCAACAAGCCTCACAGTCGAAATGGGGGCCTTGGGTGGGGTGCAGTGGCTCACGTCTGGGCGCTTTGGGAGGCCGAGGTGGGAGGATCACTTGAGGCCCGGAGTTCGAGAGCAGCCTGGGCCACACAGCGAGATCCCATCTCTACGAAAAAGAAAAAACAAATTAGCCTGGTGTGGTGGCACCTGTGGTCCCGGCTACTCGGGAGGCTGAAGCAGGAATTGGAGGCTGAGCTACTCGGGAGGCTGAGTCCAGGGGTTGGAGACCATACTGGGCAGCATAGCGAGACCCCATCTCAAAATTAGTTTAAGAAAGAAAAAAAGTCCAGCGAAGAGGCCGAGCGATTGAGCCCAGAGACCCGGACGCCACAAGGAAGCGTTTCAGCACCTGGGACAGCACCTCGCGGGCCTGTGTGTTGGTGCCCGAGCAGGGCGTGCGCGAGTGTGTCTCGTTCCCTTCCGCTGCCGAGTGCCGGGACCCTGGGGCTCCAAGGATCCACCCCTGCCCTCCGGGGGCTCCACCTTCCGAGTCCAGCAGACAGGGGCTCCACGGGCCAGAAAAACCCATCCCAGGACGAAGCCTCTTGTCCTGACTTGACCTCCGTCTGATTTCTTCCCAGTCCTGCCTTTTCTCTCAGGCCTGCAGGCCGGCGTCTTAGTGTGGTTTCTTTCTTTCTTTTTTTTTTTTGAGCTGGAGTCTCACTCGGTCGCCCAGACTGGAGTGCGG
>NW_007067618.1:7456-15361 GCF_000164805.1 Carlito syrichta
TTTCTTTTTTAAGAACTTGGGGATGTCAGGCGCGGTGGCTCACGCCTGTCATCCCAGCACTTTGGGAGGCCGAGGCCAGAGGATCGCTCGAGGCCAGGAGTTTGAGACCAGCCTGGGCAATATAGTGAGATCCCATCTCTACAAAAAAATCAAAAATTAGCCAGGCATGGTGGCACCTGCCTGTAGTCCCAGCTACTCGGGAGGCTGAGCTGGGAGGGTCCCTTGAGGCCAGGAGTTGGGAGCTGCAGTGAGCTGTGATTGTGCCACTATGCTCTAGTAGTGGGTGGCACAGTGAAACCCCGGCTCAAAAAAATTCAAGATAGCAAGAACAGGAGGCTCTCAGTGGAGTTGTGCGTTTAAAGCGGGAAACTGTCCTGAGGGCTGACCCCACATGCGAGGGCTGTGGCCATCCCTGGAGGCAGAGGTTGCAGGGACTTCTGGAGGGTTCCAAGAGCTGCCATGTCTGTTTTCTGATGTGGGAGATGGTGTTAAGGCCTCATAATTACCTGTTACATTGTACCCTTACTTGTTCTGCACCTTCCAGAGTGTGTTTGTGGTGTATCTCAGTGATCATTTTTGTTTGTTTGTTTTTGAGTCGGACTCTCACTCTGTCACGCACGGCCACCGCGGCCTCGATCCTCTGGGCTCAGGTGATCCTTCCGCCTCAGCCTTCCAAATAGCTGGATCTACAGGTGTGCGCCACCGCACCTGGCTAATTTTTTGATTTATTGTAGAGATGAGGTCTCGCTAAGTTGCCCAGGCGGGTCTTGAACCCGCTGGCTCAGGCAATCCTCTCATCCTGGCCTCCCAAAGTGCTGAGATTACGGGCTTGAGCCACTGTGCCCAGCAATTAGAATGTTTTATGGTAAAATACAAATAACATACATTTGCCTTTTTTTTTTTGAGTTGAGGTCTCTATCGCTCAGGCTGGAGTGCAGTGGCATGATCACAGCTCACCAACTTCCTGAGCTCAGGTGATCCTCCCACTTCAGCCTCCTGAGTAGCTGGGAGTCCAGGCACCACCACGCCCGAAGCATTTTGAAATTTTTTGTAGGTCTTGCCGAGTTGCGCAAGCTAGTCTTGAACTCCTAGGCTCAAGCAATCCTCCTGCTGCAGCTTCCCAAAGTGCTGGGATGACAAGTGTGAGTCACCATGCCTGGCTGTGCCCAGCTTTAATCATTTTTTTTTTTTTGAATCGGGGTTTCACTCTGTTGCCCAGGCTGGAGTGCAGTGGCACACTCACAGCCACCGCAGTCTCGACCTACTGGCCTCCGGCGATCCTTCTGCCTCAGCCTTCCAAGTAGCCGGAACTACAGGCACGTGCTACTATGCCTGGCTAATTTTTTTTTATTTATTGTAAAGGTCTCGCCAAGTTGCCCAGGTCGGTCTCAAACCCACGGACTCAGACAATCCACTCGCCTTGGCCTCCCAAATTGCTGGGACAACAGGCTGAGCCACCCAGCCCGACCAGCCTTTTTTTTTTTTTTTTTTTGAGTTGGAGTCTCACTGTGTCGCCTAAACTGGAGTGCAGTGGCCGCTCCCAGCCACCGCAGCCTCGATCTGCTGGGCTCCGGCGATCCTTCTGCCTCAGCCTTCCAAGTAGCCGGAACTACAGGTGGATGCTACCACGCCCGGCTAATTTTTGATTTATTATAGAGATGACGTCTTGCCAAGTTGCCCGGGCAGGTCTTGAACCCGCGGGCTCAGGCCATCCACTCACCTCGGCCTCCCAAAGTGCTGGGATTACAGGCTGAGCCACCGAGCCCGGCCAGCTTTAATCATTTTTAAGCCCATAGCTCGGCGGCATTAAGCACAGTCACGTGGTTGTGCGACCGTCACCACCGTCCTCTCCAGAACCTTCTCTCCCCAGACTGAAGCTCTGTCCCCTGAGACACTCACCCCTGTCCCTTCCCCACCCTGGCACCCATCATCCCAGCCTTTCTCTGTGGCCCTGGCTTTGGGGACCTCCTGGGAGTGGGATCACGGGGCGTGTCCTTCCAGGCCTGGGTCTCCCTGTGACGTCCTTGGGTCCCTCCGCGCCATGGCCTGTGTCGGAGCCGGCTTCCTCTTCGTGGCCAAGTCGTGTCCACGTGTGGACGGGCCAGGCCGTGTGGACCCGTCACCTCGTGCACCGCGGGGCCGTGTCCGTCTCTGGGCTGTGGCATGGGGTGTCGAGTGTCCTAACCCCGGTCTCTCTCCCCCGCAGGCTGTGCCTTCCTCACCTACTGTGCTAGGGATTCCGCCATCAAAGCTCAGACTGCCCTGCACGAGCAAAAGACCCTGCCCGGGGTGAGTCCTGTCTGGTGTCTGGGAGGGAGGGGGGAGGGGAGGGATGCCTGGCCTTCCTGGGGTCCGCCGTGAAGTCCACGTGCCTCTGGCCGCAGAGAGATGCACAAGCAGTAGACGGCCAGACGTCATCACCAGAGTGTGCATTTATTGAGCGCCTACTGTGTGTCGGGCACTGCATCTCACGCCCGGAGAGAGCTGGCTGTGTGTGGATGGGCAGGTTGCAGAATGCACAGATGAGGAGGCATTAGCAGGCAGGGGGCACTGCCCGTGCAAAGGCCCTGGGGCAGGGCCACGCCTCACGTGTTGGAGGCACAGCGAGAAGGCCTGTGGGGGGGGGAGGCCCCCGCCCCGAGGCATGGTGGGTGGTGCCCCTGTGCCAACCAAGGGGGCTCCACCGTCCCTCTGGCATTCTCTGGGATCTTCAGCATCAAGGGCAGCTGGGGCATTTGTCACCATCAGCAATTGGCAGACAGGGGCGAGTCCAGGGTGCATCTGCCGGGATCATGACATGAGTTTGGCTTGATTCTCAAGCACCAGAAGGTTCTGGGGGCCAGGAACTATGGCTCATACATCATCCCAGTGCTTTGGGAGGCTGAGGCGGGAGGATCACTTGAGGCCCGGAGTTTGAGACCAGTCTGGGCAAAAGAGCACGATCCCTGCAAAAACATTATTCAGGCCACTGCACTCCAGCCTGGGTGACAGAGGAAGGCTCCAACTAAAAAAAAAAAAAAGAAAATTAAAAAATTAAAAGACAAAAAACAAAAAACATTAGTCAGGTGTGGTGGCACACACCTGTGGTCCCAGCTACTCAGGAGGCTGAGGCGGGAGGATCACTTGAGGCCAGGAGTTTGAGACCAGTCTGGGCAACTTAGCAGGATCTCATCTCTGTAAAAATAAAATATTCGCTGGGTATGGTGGCACACACCTGTGGTCCCAGCTACTCGGGAGGCTGAGGCAGGAAGATTGCTTGAGCCCAGAAGTTTGAGGCTACAGTGATCTGTGATTGCACCACTGCCCTCCAGCCTGGGCAACAGAGTGAGATCCTGTCTCTACAAAAAAAAAAAAAAAAAGCCAGGCACAGTGGCTTAGCCTGTCATTCCAGCACTTCGGGAGGCCGAGGCAAGAGGATTGCCTGAACCCATGGGTTCGAGACCAGTCTGGCCAACTTGGCGAGATCTCATCTCTACAATAAATCACAAAAACGAGCTGAGCCTGGTGGAGAATGTCTGTAGTTCCAGCTCCTTGGAAGGCTGAGGCGGAAGGCTCGCTGGAGCCCAGCAGGGCGAGGCTGTGATGGCCGTGTGTGTGTCACCGCACTCCAGCCTGGGCCACAGAGTGAGACTCCAGTTGGAAAAAAAAAATTTTAAAAAAGGTTCTTGCATGTGACGTGGGGCAAGTAACATGGTGGCTGTGGCGGCCGCATCTTCCAACCTGTCGTTGCTGTGGGATGGTGAGCCGGTGACACCACCCCTCTGGCCTTCAGCACGGGAAGAGAAAACAGGCTGGGGCAACCGTGGGGAAGGTCAGCTTTTTTTTTTTTTTTGAGTTGGAGTCTTACTCTGTCGCCCAGACTGGAGTGCAGTGGCCGCTCCCGGCCACCGCAGCCTCGACCTGCTGGGCTCCGGCGATCCTTCCGCCTCAGCCTTCCGAGGAGCCGGAGTTACAGGCGCGCGCCACCACACCCGGCTGATTTTTTGATTTATTGTAGAGGTGAGGTCTCGCTGCCCAGGCGGGTCTCGAACCCGCAGGCTCAGGCCATCCACTCACCTCAGCCTCCCAAAGGTGTGGGATGACAGGCTGAGCCACCGAGCCCGGCCAAGCCGAATTTTAGACAGGAGGCTTTGACAGATGGAGGTGGGGGGTCATGGGGGACAGAGCGTGCCAAGTTGTGGGAGTGGGAACATGCCGGGTATGCTGAATGTGGGCGCTCGGGGACCCTGGTGATGGCAGAGGGTTTAGGGTAGGCTAGGGGTGGGACTGGCCTGGACAATCCTGCCCTCAAGGGACACCGGGCGACATCTGGGGACACGTATGGGTGTCATGACAGGGGTGCTCCTGGTGTGGAGGGGTGGAGGCCAGGAGTGGAGGCTGCGGACGCCCACCCCCCAGAGAACCCCCAGCCCCAATGTCCACAGGGCCCGGGGGAGAGAGGCCTAGCCTGGGAGAGTAAAGAGCAGGTGAATATTCTAGAACAATATTATCCACTAGGAATGTAAGTTAAAATGTTCTAGGGGCAGCATTTAAAAGGTGAAAAAGAAACCGGCAGCATTCATTTTAATAATGTATTTATGGCCGGGCTCAGTGGCTCAGCCTGTCATCCCAGCACTTTGGGAGGCCGAGGCGAGTGGATTGCCTGAGCCCACCGGTTCGAGACCAGCCTGGACAACTTGGCGAGACCTCACCTCTACAATAAAGCAAAAAATAAGCCAGGCAAGGTAGCGCATGCCTGTAGTTCCGGCTACTTGGAAGGTTGAAGCAGAAGGATCGCTGGAACCCAGCAGGTCAAAGTTGGGGAGGCTGTGAGTATGTCACTACACTCCCATCTGGGTGATGGAGTGAGACTCCAACTCAAAAAAAATTAATAATAATAATAATAGATTTATTTGAACCCAGTATTTCAAAAGTCTCATCATTTCAACGTGCAGTCAGTATGAAAATTACCCATGAGACATTTCACACTCCTGTTTCTATACTTAGTGTTCAAAATCTGGAGTGGGTTTTTCTTTCCCAGATTGGACGCTAAATTCCGTCAGCAACTTGTGGTCTGTATTTATTAAAATCTGTATTTTGCCAGGCACGGTGGCTCACACCTGTCATCCTAGCACTTTGGGAGGCTGATAAAGTAAAAAATTAGCTGGGCGTGGTGGCGCATGCCTGTGGTTTCAGCTACTCAGGAGGCTGAGGTGGGAGCATTGCCTGAGCCCAGCAGGTCGAGGCTGTGGTGGCTGTGAGCATGCCACTGCACTCCAGGCTGGGCCACAAAGTGAGGCCTGGCTAAAGAAAAAAAAAAAATCTGTATTTTATAAAATTGGCAGTAGACCCAAGTTGTTCTAAACATACTTGAAGGTTTTCCAAGAACGGAATTGAGTATCTGTTTTTCGAGTTTTATTTTTTGTAGAGACGAGGGTCTTGTTGTGTTGCACAGGCTGGTCTCAAGCTCGTGACCTCAAGTCGTCCTCCCACCTCAGCCTCCCAAAGTGCTGGGATGACAGTCCTGAGCCACCGTACCCGACCCGTTTTTAGTTTGAAATTCATACTTGCAGTAATTATGACAAAATAAGCTCTAAAATATATTCCTGGTCCACACTAGCCGAATTCCCAGTGCTCAAGCCTGTGGCTCTGACGTCTGTGTTAGGCAGTATTGTTCTGGAATGTTCTAGACCGAGGGTCAGTAAACGTTTTCCATAAACAGGGCGTAAATATTTTTGGCTTTGGGGCCGTGTGACCGCAGTGGCAGATACTTGGAAGTGTGAGACGCGTGACAACACGTGGATGCAGGGGCCTGGCGCGTGCCGTGCAAAGACAGGGCGCAGCCCAGGTGGGGCTGTGGCTTCAGTTTTCCGCTGCCTGTTCTAGACAGCGCCGTCCCGGAACATTCTGGATGATGGAAAAGTTCTCGTCTGTGTGGTGTGGTGGCCGCTGGCTCCGTGCGACGGTCAAGTCTTTGAACTGGGACAAGGGTGACTCAGGAACTGAATTGCTAATGTTCCTTAATTTTAATGCATTTAAATTTAAACTTAACCCACCACACGTGGCTAATGGCTACAGTGTTGGCACAGAGCCAGCATGTTCTAGGCTGGGGCCAGCTGCTGGGTCGCATGGCACAGATCGGGAATGTTCTCATCTGGGGGCCAGCTACCACACTGGACAAATACAGAGCTGGCGTGTTCTAGGCTGGGGTCAGCTACCACGTTATGCAACCCAGATCTGGAATATTCTAGGCTGGGGTCAGCTACCACATTACACAGCCCAGATCTGGAATAGTCTAGGCTGGAGTCAGCTACTACGTCACACAGCCCAGATCTGGAATATGCTAGGCTGGGGTCAGCTACTACGTCACACAGCCCAGATCTGGAATATTCTAGGCTGGGGTCAGCTACTACGTCACACAGCCCAGATCTGGAATATTTTAGGCTGGAGTCAGCTGCCACGTTACACAGCCCAGATCTGGAATATTCTAGGCTGGGGTCAGCTACTACGTCACACAGCCCAGATCTGGAATATTCTAGGCTGGAGTCAGCTACCACATCACACAGCCCAGATCTGGAATAGTCTAGGCTGGGGTCAGCTACTACGTCACATAGCCCAGATCTGGAATATTCTGACTGCAGGCCAGCTACCATGTTGGACGGCACAGATCTAGCATGTTCTAGACCACTGGTCAGCTGCCATGTTACACAGCAGAGATCTTGAATGCTCTAGACTGGGTCCAGCTGACATGCTTACACACACAGGTCTGGAACGTTTTAGGCTGTGGGCAGCTGCCATACTGGACAGCACCAATCTAGCATTTTTCCAGAGCAGGGGTCTGCTGCTGTGTTAGCACACAGATTCAGAATGTTCTAGGCTGGGGGGGTCAACTCTGTGTTGGGCAGCGTGGGTCGGGCGCATTCTAGACCCAGGGTCTGTACCTTGTTGGACGGTGCAGGTCTGGCGCCTAGAATCGGGCTAGAGAAAGGCAAGATTGCTCCAATCTGCCTCCCGCCATCTGCCTGTCCCTCTGCGCAGCTATCTGTGATTGATCATGTGTTCGTTTTCTGCTCTCAAGGCCCGGCTGTCACACACCCCCGCGGGGTGCCGGGACCCCACTCACAGCAGAGAGCACGGCACACACGTGAGGTGTCAGGGTCCAGGTCTCTCTTTGACGTCGTGGGTGATGGTGGGTCTCGAGCAGGGACCTTCTCTCTGGGACTCAGATTCCCCAGCCTTCAGCAAGGGCCCTGGGCCGTGCACTGCCGGGCGGCCTCCCCTCATGGCTGTGTCAGTCCAGCAGGCCAGGGCCGCTTCGGGCCCCATGGAAGGGGGGGGGGCCGTGGCTCAGAGAGGGGTGAGGATGAATCCAAGGTCACCCAGCAGTGAGGCCGCTTGATGCCTCCCATGCCGTGGGCTTTTACCCCGGCTTCTTGGGTACGCTCTCTTGCACGCTGGACTCCGCTCTCCTAGATGTCCAATCAAAGAGGAGTTTGCTCAGCTGGCCCGGAGGAGAGGGGGCCCGTCAGAGCCTGAGTGGTCCGCAACCCCACCTCAGGCCTGGCTGAAAAAAAAAATTCCTTAAAAATATAAAACTAAGCCGGGCTCGGTGGCTCAACCTGTCATCCCGCGCCTTTGGGAGGCCGAGGTGAGTGGATGGTCTGAGCCCGCGGGTTCGAGACCCGCCTGGGCAACTTGGCGAGACCTCATCTCTACAATAAAATCAAAAAATTAGCCGTTAGCCGGGTGTGGTAGCACGCGCCTGTAATTCTGGCTACTCAGAAGGCGGAGGCGGAAGGATCGCCGGAGCCCAGCGGGTCGAGGCTGCGGTGGCCGGGAGCGGCTGCTGCACTCCAGTCTGGGTGACAGAGTGAGACTCCAACTCAAAAAGAAAAAAAAAAGTAAAACTACAGGATCAGGTGCAGT
>NW_007067618.1:15381-17512 GCF_000164805.1 Carlito syrichta
CCTGGGCAACTTGGCGAGACCTCATCTCTACAATAAATCAAAACATTAGCCGGGTGTGGTGGTGCGCCCTGTAATTCCAGCTACTCGGAAGGTTGAGGTGGAAGGATCACCGGAGCCCAGCAGGTCAACACTGGGGTGGCCGTGAGCGTGCCACTGCCCTCCAGCCTGGGCGACAGAGTGAGACTCTGACACCCCCCAAAGAAAATACAAGACCAGGCGTGGTGGCTCACACCCGTCATCCCAGCACTTTGGGATGCCAAGGCAGGAGGACCGCTTTTCTAGAACAGAGGTCAGCTGCTGCATTAGTACACAGATCCAGAATATTCTAGGCGGGGGGTGTCCACTCTGTCCAGGATCTGTACCTTATTGGATAGCACAGGTCTGGAGTCTAGAATCGAGCTAGAGAGTCTAGAATCTGCCTCAGCCTTCCACTCCAAGTAGTTGCCCAGGCTGGAGTTCCATGTATTACCATGCCTGGCTAATTTTTTTGTTTATTGTAGAGACGAGGTCTTGCCAAGTTGCCCGGGCGGGTCTCGAACCCGCGGGCTCAGGCAATCCACTCACCTCGGCCTCCCAAAGGCACGGGATTACAGGCTGAGCCACCGAGCCCGGCTTATTTCTTGTTTTTTACAGAGATGAGGTTTCCTTATGTTGCCCAGGCTGGTCTCGAACTCCTGGGCTCAAGCGATCCTCCTGCCTCGGCCTCCCAAAGTGCTGGGATCACAGGCATGAGCCACCATGCCTGGCCAGTGTCTCGTATTTCCTGCAGATTTTTCTGGTGGACACGTGTCCCCTCTCCTTGGAGCATGCCCAGGAGTTTAGGCCATGGCCGTCAGCCTCTGTCGCTGACACCCGCTGATTAGCAAAGGGGTGACGTTTGGGGTGAGCTTCCTCCTCCCGGGACGCCCGCAGGGGTGGAGTCTGGCTTTCAGCACGGGAGCGGGAGGCTGAGAGGACAGGTGGAGGCTGCCGGGGCGGAGGCCGCCTCCTGCCCCCACGTCTGAGGAGGCGTCTGCGCTCCCCGAAGGCTCCTTGCTGGGAGATGGAGCCGAGGGCCGCCCGCCCCGCACACGCCAGTCACGTGCGACGCAGGCCAGCGTGGCAGCTCCCGGCCCCACTTCCCCGCAGATAACCGCCTGTGTGTGTGCGTGTTGGGGGACCCTCCTGGCCTTATAACCCAGGAAGGGGGTGACCCCTGGCTCTGAGTTTTCCCCTCCTGGCACAGGGCTGGGCACCCCCACCCCCGTGAGAGTGACACCCCCTTTCTGGTTTCCTGCGTGATGGTGACAGCCACGTCTGTGGGGGAACGTGGTGTCATCGCACCCCCACTTCTGGGAGAGGCTCCTCTGTTGAATGACGGAGCCGCAGAAGAGACCCCGGGATGGACCACAGATGGCCAGCTGACCCCCCTGTGGACGCCCCCCGACACCTCCATTGCCAGAGCCCCGCTTCCTGGAGGCAGGAGGCGTCCTCCCAGGCCGAGGTGGGTCCAGCCGCCACCCCTTGGCCAGTCAGGGACAGGCCATCCGGGGAGACGCTGTCTCTCTTCTTGTGGGAGTCTTGGGCGGCGGGGACGCCCCAGACCCCCGTCCCTCCCAGACTCACCCGGCCGCCCTGGAAAGGGATGGACGTGCCCCTCACGGACGCCTCGAGCTCTGTGTCCTCCTGAAACCCCCCCGGGGGGCACGGAGGTGGCCAGGGCAGGACCCCCGACACCCACTCACCCGAGGGGCCTCATGATGTTGGACGTCTGAGGACTGCCCTCCCCGGGTCTCAGTCCCCCCGTCTGTAAAGGGGGGCCATGGACGCGTCTCGAGCATCCTGTAAGGGTCTGCCCGCACCGTCCGGGCCGGCCGCGTGAGTAAGTGAATCGGCCTTCCCAGCAAAGCAGGCTGAGTCCGAGTGGCTCTCCGGGCCTGTGAGACACGGGGGCGAGAACACAGCTGGCCGCGGCTCCCAGGTGCCTGCCTGTGTGGGACAGGGCACCTGGTGCCTGGGCCCGCTGGGATCGGCCCGCGGGGATCCCGGGCTCGCCCTGGACCACAGGAGCGCCGGGCGGGCGGCTGGCCCTTCCGACCTCTCCCTCTCCGGCCTGGGCCTGCCGTCTGTCGAGTGGGAACGGACGCTTCCA
>NW_007067618.1:18508-21462 GCF_000164805.1 Carlito syrichta
CGGAGCTGGGGCTTCCCCGCCGGGGGGAGCGGAAAGGGGCGCGTTGACTCTGGAGCCCCCCGGAAGCTGCCACCGCCGTGACCTCAGGCAAGGGGCTGCTCTCGGGGCCTCGATGGGGCGTCTGGGAGAGGGGCCGAGCCCGCGCCTCCCCCCAAAGCTCCTGGGCGGCTGGGCTGGGACCCGAGGGCCTGAGGCTCGTCGGTGACTCCTCGGCGCCCGGCTGGGCCGTCGGAAGCGTGGAAAGGGCGCTGCAGAGCGAGGGCACAGGGGACCTGGCCCGAACCGATCTGACCCGGGGAAGGGGCTGGGAGCGGCGCTCGTTCCCCTCCCAGGTGTCTCTCGGGATGGACAGAAGGCCGCGGCTTCCCGCTGGCCCGTTCTGTTCAGCAGGTCCCTGGTTCCTCTGCATCCGCTGCCCCTTGTGGGGTGATGCTGTGGTCCCCAGTCTCAAGGGAGACAGAGCGAGACACAGACACGTCCAGCCCCGAGGCTCAGGGGGGAAGGAGCCCAATGGGCGGGAAGAGCGTCTGCATGGGGGCTTTTAAGTCGGGCTTTGAAGGATGAGGAGGAGTTCATCAGAGACCAGGTTGGGAGGATTCTGTCCCAGGACCGGTGGAGAAGCAAATGCCTCCCCCACTCTCACACGCCTCGAATCTCTTAAAAATCCAAATTGGCCAGGCTCGGTGGCTCAGCCTGTCATCCCAGCACTTTGGGAGGCCGAGGCGCGTGGATGGCCCGAGCCCCCAGGCTCGAGACCCACCTGGGCAACTTGGTGAGACCTCATCTCTGCAGCAAAATCAAGAAAAAAAATCAGCCGGGCGTGGTAGCGCATGCCTGTAATTCCAGCTACTCGGAAGGCTGAGGCGGAAGGATCGCCGGACCCCAGCAGGTCGAGGCTGCAGTGGCTGGGAGCGGCCACTGCGCTCCAGTCTGGGCGACAGAGTGAGACTCCAACTCAAAAAAAAAAAATCCAAATTAAGGCTGGGCTCAGTGGCTCAACCTGTCATCCCAGCACTTTGGGTTACCAAGGCAAGTGAATTGTCTGAGCTGGTGGGTTTGAGACCAGCCTGGACAACTTGGTGAGACCTCGTCTCTACAATGAATACAAAATAAGCCAGGTGTGGTAGCGCGGGCCTGTAGTTCCAGCTCCTTGAAAGGCTGAGGCGGAAGGATCGCTGGAGCCCAGCAGGTCAACGCTGGGGTGGCTGTGAGTGTGTCACTGCACTCCTGCCTGGGTGACAGAGTGATCTCAAAAAAAATAATAATAATAATCCAGGCACAGTGGCTCACATCTGTAATCCCAGCACTTTGGGAGACTGAGGACAAGAGGATTGCTTGAGCCCAGGAGTTCAAGACCAGCCTGGGCAACATAGCGAAACCTCATCTCTACAAAATCAAAAAATAAGCCAAGCCTGGTGGCACGCACGTGTAATCCCAGCTACTGGAGAGGCTGAGGTGGGAGGATCACCTGAGCCCAGGAGGTTGAGACTGCGGTGAGCCATGATCACGCCACTGCCCTGCCTGGGTGACAGAACGAGACCTCAGCTCAAAAAAAAAAATCCAAAGTAGCTCATCTCCAAGACTGCCTAGGTTGGGGGTTGGGGGGGGCTTCTTCCCTTGAACATCATTTTTGGCACCCGGGGTGCAGGACAGAAGTGCCCGCAACAGTGAGCCAGGTGGCAGGAATGACAGTCCCCGGCTCAAAAGCTCACAGGAGCCGCAAAAAGTAACTGCCTCAGTGCATCAGTCAGTCACTGCCGAGTAACAAACCACTCCAGTCATTGTGTTTCCTCATGTGGGGCTCGGACTGGGCTCAGCTGGACGGTTCTTCCACTGGCCTGTCCTGGGGTTATTCCCGCAGCTGCGGACGGTCGAGACTCCACGGGCCTGGCTGGACCAGGGCGGACTTTCTCCCCTGTGCCGTCTGCCAGTTGGGCCTCTCTTCTCCCCCACTCTGGGAGCTGGTGGGGATTGTCCACCTGGCAGCCCGAGGGTCTCCAGAGGCGGGGGCTCGGAACTCCCACAAGTGACCTTCCGGCACTTTCTTTTTTTGCGTGTGAGAAAGCGGAATTTGTTGAGCGGACAGAAAAGCTCCCACAGTGGGAGGGGACCCGAGGGGGTTGCCCCTTTCCAGTACATTCTGTTGGTCACAGCAAGTCACATGGCCACGTCCAGATGCTGGGGTGGGCAAGGGGGCTCCAGTCCTTAGCCACATCACCTACAGGGCCTGGGAGGATGGGATCATCTTTGCCAACAATCTGTCACACGTGGGGAGGCGAGGAGACTTCCTGGAGGAGGGGATATCGGGGTTGAGCTTTGAAGGCTGATGGGGAGTTCACCAGGCTGGTCCCACCCTCCCCCATAGGTGGGACTGTGTGCCATGTGGTTTGGCTGGGGTGCTGAGGGTTGGTGGTGGTGCCCGGCAGAGCTCGGGTGAGGCACCCGCCATGGCACCCCTACTCAGACCCTGACTTCCCCCCTCCCTCTCTCCACAGATGGCGCGGCCAATCCAGGTGAAGCCAGCGGACAGCGAAAGCCGCGGAGGTAGTTGTCATCTCTCCGAGGCCGTGGGGCCAGGGGTTGGTGGAGGAACGGGGGGGTGTCGGGGGGTGAGCAGGGATGCCCCTTCCTGTCCGGAGCATGGCACACGCCTGGCAGTGGGAGAGGGCAGGAGGGGCTTGTGCATGGGTGGAGCTTGGGGTGCGGCTGGGTCCTGGGACTTGAAATGCCTCACTCCTTCCTGGGTGCCATGCTGGGGGCTTCGGAGGCAGAGGGCAGGGGGCTGCGTGTGCTGCAGTGCGTGCACGTTCACATGCGTGTGCATATGAAATGCCAGTGTGTGCTCACGTGTGGGTTTCTGCAGCGGGTGTGCGGTGGGGGCGTCTTCCGGCCTATGTGCACGGCCTGTGTGTGGGCATGCGTGTTGACCCGCGTGTGCTCAACTCTCGGAGGCC
>NW_007067618.1:21678-22305 GCF_000164805.1 Carlito syrichta
GGTGGGGGGGGTGGGGTGGGGCCAAGGCTAGTCATGCTTGGGTGCCCTTGGGTGGGGGGAGCCAAGCAGACTTGGTTGAGGAGAGGTGTGGGCAGGGCTGTTAGGACCCCTGCGTTTGTGTAGGAGCCTGGCAGAGCCCCTCTGGGCTGGGAGCCAA
Organism: Carlito syrichta; assembly: GCF_000164805.1. Taxonomy (NCBI): domain Eukaryota; kingdom Metazoa; phylum Chordata; class Mammalia; order Primates; family Tarsiidae; genus Carlito; species Carlito syrichta. The sequence goes on from NW_007067618.1 coordinate 21,836, forward strand.
TTTCAGTCTCCTCCTTGGCTGCCAGGGTGGGACAGAGTGTGGGACAGAGTGACGAGGTGGGGTCCGTGTGTGTCCCTCCTTGTCTGCTTCTCTGTGTGTGTCTCTGTCTCTCTCCTCCCTTTGTCTCTGTCTCCCTCTCGGTCGCACCTGTCATCTTGCTCTCTCTCCATGTCCTCCTGTTCCTCTCTCGCTTTCTCTCCGCGCCTGCCTCTCCCTGCCTCCCTGCGTGTCTGTCTGTCTCTCCGCCTCGCCTGGCTTCTCTCCCCCGACCCCCGCGAGCGGCAGCCGCGGGAGCGGGTTCCGCAGCGGCGCAGCAGGGCCGAGGCGCGGAGGGCCCCGGCCGCGCACGGGGGGGCGGCCCGGGGCCCCAGCCCAGCCCCCAGGGCCCCGGTCCCGCGCCGCGGCCCGCCTGGCGCCCCCGCCGCGCGAGGCCGGGCGGCTCCGGGAGCGCCGAGGGCAGCCCCGGAGGG
>NW_007067619.1:0-1889 GCF_000164805.1 Carlito syrichta
CCGGAGGCCCGGGAGGGAGGCGGAGGGGCGGAGGCCCGAGGGCGCTGGGCCCTGTGACTCCGGAGACTTCGGCAGCGAGGCATCCCTTTTGCGCTTTAGGAGGCACTCCGGCCGCTGAGTGGAGGGTGGGCTTCGGGGCCCCAGGGCAGAGGGGAAGGCCAGGGAGGAGAGGCCCCGCACTGAAGGCTCCCAGTGGAGGGTCCCAAGCAGGGGGGGTGTGTTCCCCAGGTGAGAGGCCGTCCCGGCCCTCTCAGAGGCAGCATCCAGGCTCAGCCAGCGCGTGGGGCGGAGGGGGGGGAGGGAGGGGGTTGTTCTGGGCCGGTCTGTCCCGTGTCCTCGCTCCTGAAGCCTCGCTCTCGCCCTGAGGCCGGTCCAGGGCCGGTCGTTGTAGGTCATGGCTTTTGTCCAGCCTTCCCCCCGCGCCCACCTCCGGATGGCAAGGCCTGCAGGGCCCGTGACCTGGGCTGGGCCTCTCAGCTCCCGGAGGTCGCCCGAGACATCTGTCCACCTGGGGGTCACTTCGCAGCCTTTGGACTTAGTGCACATTCGGGCCTCCCTGCCTCTAAATCCAGGGGAAGATTTTTCATATGTTTGTTGATGAAAGATGCCACACTCTGTAAAATACTTTAAGATAGCTTATTCTGGCCAAATGTGAGTGACCAGACCTGAGACGCAGCCCCACGTGGTCTCCAGAGCGTGTGTCACGGCTCACCACAGCATCCACCTCCTGGGCTCAAGCGATCCTACTGAGTCAGCCTCCCGAGTACTTGGGACAACAGGCATGGGCCACCACGCCTGGCTAATTTTTTCTTTTCTTTCTTTCTTTTTTTTTTTTTGAGTTGGAGTCTCACTCTGTGGCTCAGACTGGAGTGCAGCGGCATGCTCCCGGCCACCACAGCCTCCACCCGCTGGGCCCCGGCGATCCTTCCGCCTCAGCCTTCCAAGTAGCTGGAACTACAGGCGCATGCTACCATGCCTGGCTAATTTATTTATTTATTTATTGTAGAGATGAGGTCTCACCAAGTTGCCCGGGTGGGTCTCGAACCCGCGGGCTCAGGCAGTCCACTCACCTCGGCCTCCCAAAGCACTAAGATTACAGGCTGAGCCACCGAGCCTGGCCAAGACCCTGTTTCAAAAAAAAAAAAGTTCCTAGGACTGTCTATGGCATCTGACTGCAAGGTCTTCCTGGGTAAGAAGGACCACATGCAGATGTCCACCGGGGCCATCGAGGCCACTGTGGAGGGCGACCTCGGCGTCCACATGGAGTGAGTCCCCATGTGAGCTGCTTGGGCTGGGGGCACCGAGAAAGGCAGGCCGTGAGTGATGCCAGCTGTGCACCCCCAGGGCAGAGGGCTGTAGCCAGGTGGACGCTGAGTACCTGGAGGTGGGCTCCGAGGGCCACTTCAGAGTCCCAAGTAGGTCCTGCCCCACCACCTTCAGGGGCGCTGGACACCGCTTCTCTGCGGGGGTGACATGGGGCTGAGTTTCCACATGGGCCGCAGCTGCCCCCACCGCCTCCGGCTCCCCTCCACCCCCAGCCTGACTCACAGCCCGGCAGCAGGGGCAGGCGTGGGTGGGGGTCAGTGCACGGGCCCTGTCCACTTCTCCGTAGCTGGCGGCCTCCTCCACAGCCTTGGGCCACCTGGACCTGCGCCTCGCGGAACCCCTTTGCTGTGGTCTCCACCTACGAGGAGCTAGAGAGGCCCTGGGCAGTTAGTGCCCCGCCCACCACCACGGGGCTGGGCGCTCCACTCTCACGGGCTTCTGCCTACCACACGCTGGCCCCGCCCACCACACTGGCCTCGCCCACCACACTGGCCTCGCCCATCACCCACAGCCCTGCCCACCGCCCGCGACCCACCGGCCCCGCCAACCCCACCCGGCGGGCC
>NW_007067619.1:1909-2194 GCF_000164805.1 Carlito syrichta
TGGCCCTGCCAACCCCAGCGGGGTGGCGGCCACCATCCCACCGGGTCCTGCCCCTCCTCAAGGCCCTTTCCCATCTCGCCCTCCCTCCTGACCCCGCCCACCACCCGCCTTTCCGGCCCAGCGTTTCGGCCCTACCCACCGGCGCCCACCCTCTCCTCCTGGCGCCCCCCCTTCTGGAGGGGGCCGATCCCCGACCTTGTCACACACTCCCAGTCTGGGTCTGGCAAGGACCAGGTGGGGCAGGGTTGGACTCCACAGGGCTCTGGCCGTGGAGGGGGCTGGCCG
>NW_007067619.1:3041-5095 GCF_000164805.1 Carlito syrichta
CCAGGCGGGTCTCGAACCCGCGAGCTCAGGCAATCCATTCACCTCGGCCTCCCAAAGTGCGGGATTACAGGCTGAGCCACCGAGCCCGGCTCGGTCTGTGTCTTAAAAGGTCATATGAAGTCCTTGTGCCCAAAGATTCAAAACCAGTGAAATAACACACCAGAGAGTAGAAATATCATGCTGCCTTTATTTTTATTTTTTATCTTTTATTTTTTTTGAGTTGGAGTCTCACTGTGTCGCCCAGACTGGAGTGCAGTGGCTGCTCCCGGCCATCGCAGCCTCGACCTGCTGGGCTCCGGCGATCCTTCTGCCTCAGACTTCCAAGTAGCCGGAACTACAGGCGCACACTACCATGCCTGGCTAATTTTTTGGTTTATTGTAGAGATGAGGGCTCACCAAGTTGCCCAGGCGGGTCTCGAACCCGCGGGCTCAGGCAGTCCACTCACCTCAGCCTCCCAAAGGCACAGGATTACAGGCTGAGCCACCGAGCCCAGCTTCATGCTGCTTTATTTAAATGCTTGCATAAATAAATGTTTTTCTTACCAAGACAAAAGACAGGTGGTTGTTTATATATACAACTTGGTTTTAGAAATCTCTTTGGGGATACGGGATCCCATCTCATATCGCATTGACTGAGATGTTCTCCCCAAGGTGAGCACTCCTTGACAACTTGGAATCAGTTACTAAGTGTGTGGCACGTATGTTCTCAAAAGGACTCAGATGGCACTCATCTCCACAGCGTCCCTGCCAACTTACAAGAGGCATGGGCAGAGACCGAGTGACTCCCTTCGATCTTGGGAGACGTGGAGCTGGAGAGAGGAAACGACCTAGAGATCTGGTGATAGCCTTCCTTACTCTTGGGACCCCCGGGCACCTGCCAGGCGCCATGGCCTCTGCGGCAGGGCCTCTCCCAGTAGGGAGGGGAGAGGCCACGTGTTTTCTTTCTGCTTCTCTCCACAGGGAAGTAGTTTTTGGTCTCAGGTGAACACAACAACTGCAACAGCCTCTTTTGTGGCTCTCTACTGGGTTTTCCAGCCTCTCACTGCTGACTTGGGACTGGGTGAAGACTGGCGCAGAATAGCTACGGCCAGTGCCAGGATGGGATCGTCATCGAGTGACAGATGGGGGTGTTAGGGAGCACAGGAGAGGCCCCAGCCCTGCCTGCGTCATCTGGAGAGTTTTCTGGCGTTGTGTGATCGGGCAGGCCTGGCCTGTTCATGGCTGGAAGCTGAGCTGGCCTCAGCCGGGCAGCAAGGCTGACCTTCTGGTCAACCAGGCTTTGGGGCAGGATCACCAGCCATGGACCCTGGGTCAGCTGGGCTCTAAGAACCAGAGCTAAGCTTCTCTGGGAGCCATGCAAGGACTCAGGCTTCCCTCTCTGGTCCAGGTACCACAGCATATGTGCTGAGGAAGAGGTCTCCAAGTCACCATCATATTCTTGGGCCTGCAGGGGGAAACAGGAGGAGAGGATGGTTCTGATAAGGAAGGAGGCTGGCCAAGAGCCGAGCACGGTGCAGGGTAAAAATGCAGATGGAAAGGAGGCAGATGCAGACGAGGAAGAGAGCACCATGGAGATGCCACTCCTCCTGCCTCTGCAGGTCTCCCTGCCTTGAGAACCAACGTGGAGACCTGGGGACAGGGTGGGCCCAAATGCCTCGAAATTCTACTCACCAACCCAGGTGAGTGCCCTGGAAAGGCCTGTGTGCAGACTCAGGTGCTCTGCTTTCATTTAACCTTTGGCAGATTTTTTTTTTTTTGAGATGGAGTCTCACTCTGTCGTCCAGGCTGGACTGCAGTGGCACACTCATAGCCACCGCAGCCTCAACCTGCTGGGCTCTGGCGATTGTTCCGCCTCAGCCTTCCAAGCAGCTGGAACTACAGGCACGCACTACCACGCCCAGCTTATTTTTTGATTTATTGTGGAGACGAGGTCTCACCAAGTTGCCCAGGCTGATCTCGAATCCCTGGGCTCAAGCAATCCTCTCACGTTTGCCTCCCAAAGTGCTAGGATTGTAGGCTTAAGCCACTATGCCCAGCTTTGTGTGGACTTTTTT
>NW_007067619.1:5221-15198 GCF_000164805.1 Carlito syrichta
CCCGCGGGCTAAGGCAATCCACTCACCTCAGCCTCCCAAGGCATGGGATTATAGGCTGAGCCACCGAACCTGGCTTTGTGTGGACTTTTAACACCCCACATGGACAGGGCCGAAAGCCCAGAGCCTCGACCTTTCCACATTCTTTCTTTTTTTTTTGGAGTCTCACTCTGTCACCCAGATTGGAGTGCAGTGGCCAGGCGGCCACTGCAGCCTCGACCTGCTGGGCTCCAGCGATCCTTCCGCCTCAGCTTTCCAAGTAGCGGGAACTACAGGCACGCGCTACCACGCCCAGCTTACTTTTTGATTTATTGTGGAAACGCGGTCTCACCAAGTTACCCAGGCTGATCTCGAATCCCGGGGCTCAAGCAATCCTCTCACCTTTGCCTCCCAAAGTGCTAGGATTGCAGGCTTAAGCCACTATGCCCGGCGCAGGATTACAGGCTGAGCCACCGAGCCCAGCCTTTCCACATTCTTAAGCTGAATGCAGACTGGGTTAAAGGACCCACCTCCTCTCACACTGGCTCTCTTAGGCCTGGTGAACACGCTCAGTGACAGAGCATGAGGGGAGGTCAGGAGCACTAGGAATCCTTCCGTCTAGAAGGGTCTTGGTTGCAGTCATTGGGCCAGCTCAGAGTCAGCCAAGTGACCAGTCTGCGCCCGGACTACAGCGTCCTGTGTGGCAACCCAGGCCTCCCTCTCCCCCCAGATTCTTAGTGCCCCACTGCCTACCTGGGGGGCTTGACATAAGCCGTTCTACGCATCTTCTCTGGGAATGGCCACAGAAGCAGAAACCCTGGAGGGCACAGGGCCACAAGCCTGCTGGGGCTGTTTGTGCTCTTTCAGAGTGTGGGAGATGGGACACATTCTGTGGACCATTCCAATCGTTTGCACCCATGATCACAAACATGCCCTAGAACACGTGTGTAGGAAAAGGTGGGGAAAATGCCCTCAGAAACCTGCAAATGATTGCCCACTGCTTGTGAACTTTAGGACACTCGCAGAATCATCCTCAAATGCACCTTTTTGAGCGCCAAAGGCCAGCAAGGAGTGTGATGTAAAGAGAGTTCTGAAGTTTTCTGCCTGAGAAAATAACAGGGGTGTGGAGGTTGTCCCCATGAGGGAAAGAAGGGTGGCGAGGAGGGTCTGATGATGGCAGGGAAGTGCCACAGCTGAGTTCCAAGTCTGCACATCGAAAGTGGCTTCCGCCCAAGCAAGGCCAGGAAGATTCTTCGCTTGGAGGCACAGCCTTGGATACTTAGAGCCAGGGATCTGGATATGCTCTCCTGTGCTGTGACTTGCTCTGGTGCACCGTGCGTCCTCCCCAATAGCCACCCGTGAGGGAGTGTGATCCACACACACACGGACTGTGTTGGGGTCCTTTCAGGGTGAAGGGCCGGAGAGGAACCCGCCGTGGGCTGAGACAGAGCAGGAAGACGGCACAGAGTCAGCTCCAAGGCTGCCTCGGAGGCAGGAGACAAGAGAGTCCACACCTACTGAGATCACAGAAAGCAGAAGGCGTGTTAATGTTAACATGGACACAACAAGGATTCCACATTGGCCGTCCCTTCATGTCACGGGGCAGTGCAGACAATGAGGTCACCTGCACTGTCCCTCCTAGGACCAAGGACGACACTTGCTGGACACTTTTCCGCTCTCACCCAAGGCTCCCCAGACTCTGAGCAGGCTCCAGAGGGAATTGCAGGGTAACCTCCGAGTGTGCTACCTCCTGCCCGAAGCTTCCTGTGTTGTACGGCAGGCCTGTGTGGCCTGGCATCAGGCTGTGAGGACAGACTGTCCCCTCCAGCAGGCGTCTTTGCCCGAGCCCTGAGCTGGAGCTGCCCGGTGACTGCACCACGGGCTACAGGAAGGGGAGAAGGGGCTGTGTCTGGGGGAGCCCGGAGGATGAACGCTTCGCCCTTGTGGGCCATGCCCTGGCTCCAGCATGGATGGAGGCCGCGTGGGAAGGGTCAGGAGGGAGGACAGGCAAGCACAGAGGAGGCCCCGGCCAACAGGTGCCGGCAAGCCGAGGCCGGGAAGATTCTGGAGATAGCACTGGGCAGACGAAACGACATGGCTGGCGACGGAGGCTCAGGGAGTTGCTCTTCCCTCCAAACAAGAGGCAGAGGCAGGACCTCTGCTCAGTTTGGGGCATGGCATGCGGTTGATCCCTCAAGGTCTTCACACAGAGATGGGAAGCAATCTCATGAGAGCAGATCAGCACAGGAGGACTACAGGCGAGAAGGGCTTTCTGTGAATCTGGAGGACGCAGGAGCTGAGCAGTGATGTAGGTCGGACATCAGCAGACCCCTGGGGCCTGGTAGACCAGGCGGCGTCTGGACCTCAGGCAAGACGGAGAAGCAGGCAACTGACGACGGTCTTCCCCAAGAAAGGTCCCCAAGAAGTCAAAGCCTGAGCAGACTCTTGGCGCTTCACCAGCCCTCAGTCATGGATTCCATCAAGAAATGTCTGTGAAGCACCCACTGCGTCACAGGAAGGCTGGTCCTCCCCCTGGCTGAGCATCGTGTCCAAGTATCTCATTGGACAACAAAGAACCCAAACCTCTCCCACAAGGACAAACAGGCAAGTGTCAGAGCCGGAACTGACCCCGAGGACCCTTGACTCCTGGTCCCAAGATCTTGCCACGCTATCACCCTTGCCTCCAGGGTGCCCGTCCTTCTCAGAGATCTGATTGCAATGGGCTGACAGGGTCGGTTTATGCTGGTGGCATGACCCAGTTCTGCAGAGTCTATTAAAAGCAGGGACTTTGCCGAATGCAAACTCAGGCTGGCGTCCCAGCTTCGACTTGCTGGCTTTGGAAAGACAGAACTCTAAGTCTCATGTCCTCTCACTCACCCCTGGACAGGACGTGCAGCAGAAGCCAGAAGCTACAGGTCTCAGGCTACAGCTTTGCAAGAACGCTTTGAGTGACTGGGAGCAGACACAGTTGTTTTTAGAAGAAAGATGCCCAATGAGTTAGTGTGACAATGACTCTTAGGAAATGTGACATTGAAGGAATAGTTTCATCCTGGTGACCAGGACATTTTGCTTAAGTCTCCATGGTGTCCTTTTGTCAGCAAGGGGAGTTTCTAAGTCTCCTGGCTGACAAGGGCAAAGACCTTTCCAGTAAGACGAATGGGGCTGTTGTGGCCCAGAGGCAGTCCTCTGTCAAGGTGGACTGTTACTGCCATGGCGGCTCGTCTCAAGCTGTGCTAGGAAATTACGCATTTCACTCTTTTGTTATGGTTATGTGTGTTGACTGCATGTGTGATAGAAGACTCTACTTGTCAAAATGTTTGTCACAGAAAACCATTTTCCCTTCACGCTGTAACCAAAGTATGTCCCGGAGGCTGCTTTGACCATGATGAGGGTGAACTCTGTGACCACAAACTTGCGATCCGGTGCAGAGGAACCCAAGCAGCATAAAAGCCTATGTGGGTATTCTTTTCATGACTCAGGGGCCCTAAATAATTCCATACTCTTGCCCTCCGGATTTTTCTTTTTTGTTTTGATATGTTTTGAGTCGGAGTCTCACTTTGTTGCCTAGGCTGGAGTGCAGCAGCACGCCCACGGTTGCTGCAGCCTCGACCTGCTGGGTTCAGGCAATCCTTCCAAGTAGCTGGACTATAGGTGTGCACTACCATGTCAGGCTCATTTTTTGACTTATTGTAGAGACAAGGTCTCACCAGGTTGCCCAGGCTGGTCTCGAACCCTGGGCTCAGGCAATCCTCCCGCCTCTGTCTCCCAAAGTACTGGGATTATAGGCGTGAGCCACCATGCCCGGCCAATGCGGGCATTCTTAAGATTAGAAACACAGTTACAGGCAGTTTTCCTGGGGAGGTGGGGAGGGTATTTGTTTTACACATAGATAATAAATAAATAAATGGACTCCCACACACCAACTTCCAAAACATGACACAGATTCTCAAGTTGCCCTGATGCTAGCTAGCTCTGTGGCTTTCAGCTAGTCACAGTGTCTCCAAGGCTCTGTTCTGACACCTGTCAGCTTCTGCTCTCCCTGCTGGAGGGCCAAGATGAGGAGAAACACACTCTCAGTTTCCCCCGCATTGCACCGTCTCCTGTCCACGGAGGGAGCAGGCAGAGGGTGGGGCTGCAACACCCCTGCCCACGGCTCACCTGAGGACAGCCACAGCATGAAAAGGCAATGTTGGCTCCTTCTCTCTGACCCTCTCTGCACCTGGCCTGGGTCTGGAGCTCAGCTGGAACCTTCCCCACCCCTGTCTGTTCAAGATCGGTACACCCAGGGACTATGGTACCAACTCAGCCCTGTGCACAAATCAAGTCAGGATCTGGATTTGGGGAGGCTGGGGGCCCCCTCTTTGGCTCCAGTGCTGGCTGCTTCTTTAATCCGGCCCTAACAGGAAGCCAGTGCCTCTGCCCTCCTGGACCCAGTCGCCGCTCGAGAGCAAGGCTCTGGTCTCCATAGGCCCAGCCACGATGCTTCCTCTTCATCAGGAAGAAGCTGGAGGAGAAAAGGAGGGAGCGGGCTCTGCTCGGCCTCCAACAATTGAACAATTCAGGGAAAACATGGAGCAAAATCAGCCTCAAACTCTTTCTAAACCTCTGCTGTCCCCGAGCAGCACCTGCGAAGGGAAGGAGAACCATCCTCTCCTGCCAAACACAGAAAGAGATGCCACTCAGAGAGGCCTGAGGAAGAAGTGGGAGGGGATTTCTGGGGCCTGGAAAAATCTGGGCTAGAGCAGGGAGCCCAGGAGGTCCCAGGCCACTCACCCGAGGATGCCAGCCCACTTGAGCTGGCCCGAGGCCTCTCCCAGCTCTTGGCACCGTCCCAGCCCCTCTGTCGGTCATGCTTCGGCTGGGGCACCCTCCTGGAAGATTATTTCAGGGGCTGCAGGGACACATGCTGCATGGAGTCTCCCTCCCAGTCCTCTTTGGAACTGAACGGGGTGTACTGCTATGTGGCCAAGAAGAAACAAGGGGGGCGCAGGCGAGGAGAAGCCTTCCACCACCAAATGCCACCATGTTGCCAGGCAATCTGGGTACACCAGAGCCAGCCCTGCTCCCTCCCTTGGTCCCGAGTCATCCTGGAGTATAGCAGCCACACTGGCTTCTCCCTTAGGTGTGGGACTGGGTGGGGCAGCCTTGCCCTCTGAGGACCAGTCCCTCCGGCGTGGCAGCCGGGGTTGGGGAGAGGCCTGGGAGTAGAGGGTCTGAGTCCCTCCTTCAGAGCTCAGGTGGCCCCAGCACCTCCTGATCCCACGTGTCTCTGTCCCTCTCCTTCTGCGGAAGTCCATGGGGAGCTGAGAGCAGGGCTGCCCGAGGCCTGGAGCCGCCACCACTGGTCCCCGAGAGTGCAGCCTGGAGCTCACCTCAGCTCGGCCCCGGGGGAGCAGGGGTGCCAGAGGGCATGCACTCTGGAGAGTGGACTGGGGCTGCATGTTTGGGTCAGGTTGGGGCCACGGCTGCCACAGCTCTGAGCAGTTGACGTGAGTGGCTTTGCCGGCCTGGATGGTGATACCACCTGCAGGGGCCTGGTCTTTGTCTTGGCCGCTCCGGCACCCCGTGTGCTCCACTGGCTTTTGACTAGAGACACGGAGAAGAATGATGTGCAGAGCGGACCCTCGCTGGGTCTCAAGCTTGAGAGGAGGCTGAAAGAGGCTCCGACACACGGGAAACAGACGCGCCACTCCATGTCAGCGCACCGCCATCACCTCCGCACATCTTCTAGCTGACCCAGCCCAGCTGTTCCAGGCTGGCCGGACTCAGAGCCGGATCCCAGTCCCAGGGTTTCCTCAGAGACCAGGGGAGCAGCCGGAAGTTCCAGAGTCTCATGTCACTACAGATGACCAGCAGGGGGCAGCAGGGCTGAAGGGGGGCTCAGCGTGTCTGCACACTTCCTGCCACAGTTCTGGGTGGACTTCTCCAAGGCCAGCTGTCCTGTCCACCCACCCCCATGGCGGCCACTCCAGAACAGGCAGCCCTGCAGGAAGGCCCTGCTGCCATCAGAGGTCCCCGCAGTGTCAGGAGCCAGCCTCAGAGGCCTTCACGTTGACAGGGTCCGGAAGGCCAAAGACCCCAGTTTGCAGGGCAACTCTGGGCAGCTGTTGGCCCTGCTTCTTCTATCTCCACTCTGAATCTCGCCACTGGAAACCTGGAAGTTGGAAGATGTAAAAAGCTCTATATGGGAGAAATAATTTTTACCAAATGGTAGTGCTTAGTAAAGGAAGGATTTGTTTTGTTAAAAGTATACTCTTCCGTTAGAGCACCCTTGACCTTATTTTCCCTTTAAGAAGGCCTGTAATTCTGATGAGAGATTGTGACTAAGGTGACTTGAGCCCTGGAAGCCTTTTGTTTTACAAACGTTAAAGCTCATTCTCCCTGGCAGAGGATAATTGACACAGATTGTAAATACCAGGTGTGACATTATAGAAAGCGAGTCAGGCCAACTTAAGGTTAAGAAACCTTGAGAATGTTGTTTTACCCCGGCTAGTTGCAAATTGCTGTGTGAAGACTTACAAATCAATGTGACAATAACAGTGCTTAGAACTCGGTAGTGATTTATACTGTAATGACTGTAGAGAGATAGGTAAGTTTTGTATGGACATTGAGAAATGGTAATCTTTAGAAAATGTTAGAAGTTCACAAAATTTATAGTTAATGTTAAATTTTAGAATAATGATCTTTTAAGATAAAACATTAAGAGAATTTGTCACTCATTGTACGTAGATAAAAAATGACATTTGGAGATAACATTCAAGGTTAAAAATGGCATGTCTGATGTTGTAGTTTTAGAAAGTAAACAGGACGTCATTATGATTTAAAGAAGAAGATAGACAGAATCCCATTAGAGTTGAAACAAAGATCAAAACAGGATGGATAAGAAATTTATTGAACTGGGAACTGATTAACTTTGAAACAAAGAACATGCTTTTGCCTTAAGCTGAAATCTAGGGTATAAAAAGGAGTTGTAAAAGACAATAAACGGCATCTGTCCTGCTTGCAGCAGAGTCAGTGTCCGTTTTCTCTCCTGCGCCGACGTCGTCTCTCCTTCAGGAAACCCTGGCCTGCTGGAGCTGGACTCCGGCACCGCAGGACTCCGTGAGCCATCGAGCTGCACGGGCAACCCCTGCAAACACAGACAGGTGGGAGGCAGTGCCCGAGGCAGGCAATCACGGGCGGTCCCTCAGTTTCCCAAATTGCATCAAGACCCACTGGGGGGCAGAGGGCATCCAGGAGCCCCAGTTTTGTCTGGAAAGAGGAGTGGAGGGAAAGCACACTGCCAGGAGTCGCAAGAGCACCATTTGCGCAACTCTGACGCGTGTGGGTTGTCACCATGGAGCATGCGCTTCTTACTATAGTTCAGAAATGCCAGAAATACAGAGGACTCTTGAGCAACACGGGTTTAAATAGGGCAGGGCCACTTACATGTAGATTTTCCTCCACCTCTGCCACCCCTGAGACGGCAAGACCAACCCCTCCTCTCCCTCCTCCGCCTGATGACCCCCTTCCATCTGGTGAAGAGTAGATCTATTTCCTTCTCTTGTGACTTTCTTAATAGCGTTTCTCTTCTCTAGCTCACTCTGTTGCAAGAATACCACGCACAATGCATGTAACATACAGGACAATCCACCGTTCATGTTGTCGATAAGGCTTCTGGCCCACTGTAGGCTACTAGTAGTTATTTTTCGGGGCAGTCAAAGGTTAGACATGGCTTTTGACTGCCTGGGGCTGAAAGCCCTGCCCCGTGTTGCTCGAGGCTCAGCGGCTCCCTGCCCTCTGCAAAGGCGGCTACGCAGAAGTGGACCTACCAGGAAAGAAGGACCCGAAGAGAGGGGACAACAGAGTCCCCGTGTGAGGCGAAATGGCAAAAGCTGATGGTCACTGAGCCAGAGACCCAGCAGAACGCTCTCCTGCAACAGCCACTCGGCCTCCAGAGCATCCTCAGGGACGACCATCTTCCCTGCCGAGGCTTTGGGAGATCGAGGGACTGGCCCACAATTCCCTGGAGGAAAGTGCCGGATGTCAACCAGATCGCCACCCTGTCCCCGTGCCCCACCGCCTCGACCCCAAAGGAGAAGAGGCAGGGTCCCAGCGGACGGGAGGGGAGCATTCGCACAGCACTGGCGGGGCCCGGGAGGAGACTGTGATGTACAGAAAACGTCGACTGAGTGCCGTGGCGGCAGCGCTCATCCTGTGCCTCGAGGATGGGCCGGAGAAGGCAGAACCCACGGCCGGGCAGGGGCGGGAAGGCAGGGGAGGCGAGCCCCCCGAGTTGCTCGCTGCAGGGGCGCCACGCGGAGCAGGACACCCTTCCTCTCTCGCGGAGGCTGGCACTCCGAGGATGTGTCCATTCTCCTTCCCTGTGCCCCATCCCCTCCCTCCTTAAGCTCCCCCGCCCCCGTGCTCAGCTTTGTCGCCTGTACCCGCCGGCTTCCCAGGTGACGTGGCAGGCCCTGGCGCAGAGTCAGCCTCAGCAGATATAGAACTCGGTGAATGACCGGACGAACAAATGAATGAGTGGATGAACAGGTAAACGCGTGAGCAGAGGAATATCAGCTTGGACCGGAGGGTGCCTGGCAGGTTAGCGACCAGGACAAGCACCCTTCTGTCTGAGACTTCTGGGCAAAACTGACTGTCAGTTCCTGAGAGATTTTAAGGCCAGAAGTTGAAACTAAATAGTTTCCCAGGTTATCAACACACTTTTTGCCATATTCTCATCCCAACCGTCCTGTTATCTGTTTAACATTTTAATGCAAAATGAAACCACTTTTAATCATGAAATAGCTTCTTCATACTTGTCCAAGTAATAATTCCATGAGCTCACAGGATTGCTATGTTAGTCTTATTTCCTTCTTTTTATTTTTTGAGTGGGAGTCTCACTGTGTCACCCAGACTGGAGGGCAGTGGCAGGCTCCTAGCCACTACAGCCTCAACCTGCTGGGCTCAGGCAATCCTTCCACCTCAGCCTGACAAGTAGCTGGAACTACAGACTATGTGCCATCAAGCCCAGCTAGTTTTTTGATTTATTGTAGAGATGAGGCCCTGCCAAGTTGCCCAGGCTGGTCTCGAACCTGTGGGCTCAGGCAGTCCTCTCACCTCGGCCTCCCAAAGTGCTGGGATTATAGGTGTGAGCCACCGCACCTGGCCACCTTTATTTCCTTCTAATTCACATGAGGATAAACAAATTTTGAAACAAGTGGTCCATGTAGCAACTAAAAGCATCTCATATACCCAGAGACATGAGGACCTCACTCTGCAACGTCTTTGGGTGAAGAGCTCAGGCTGGGTCTGGCCACGCATGTCTGTGACTGAGGAAAGGAGATAGGAGCTGGGCAGCCCATGCATGAGCTGACCCAGACCCACGAAAGCCCTTCCCCCAGAGTTCCTAATCACATCAGCCCGGTGCGTCTGGGAATCTTCTAGAAATGGGGCCTCTTGGGCCTAGGAATGTGGTTCCCTTGCTCCATGGGATCTTTGAGGGATCTTCAAGGCCTCATCTGCAGAGTTCAGCTCTCCGCCAGAACCACAGGGTCTTCCCTGTCATGACCCACGGGGGCAGGGGCAAGTGGCCAAGGAGCAGCCAAGGTCTGGCCCGGAGCACCACGTCTGCCTTCTGAGAACGTGTCTACAGGCAGAACGGGCCCCGCCCTCCTGCCCCACCATGGCTCAGAGCAGGGAGAGCTGAGCTCTGAGAAGGTTTTCATTTGGTTCTCCTGCCCGAGCCGGCGGCTTCAGGGCTCCCAGGCCTCGGGTCTGTCTTCCAGGGCTGACCCGCCTGGTGTGTGGAGCCCAGCACCGAAGGGGCCGCTCTCTGTCGGAGGGAAGCTCAGCTGTGGTCAAAGCGAGCCAAGCAGTGCAGAAGGAATCTGCTGAGGGAGCCAGCATGCCTGCACAGGACAGTTCGGGCTGGCCACAGGCTGAGCTCTGGCTATCCTCCAGTGTCCCCACCCACCCGAACTCGGTCTCCCCAGCAGGGGACTTCTGGACACAGGGACCTG
>NW_007067620.1:0-9138 GCF_000164805.1 Carlito syrichta
AATCCCATCCCCCTCCCCCCCATAGTTTCCCAGTACCATGACCTAATAATTTGCTGCTTCCAGGAAGTTCATCTCACCACAAGGAATGCACACAGACTCAAAGTTAGAGGATGGAAAATGAATTTCCAGGTGAATGGATCACAAAAGAGGGCAGGAATCCCAACCTTGATATCAGACAAAACAGCCTTTAAGCTATCAAAAATTTAAAAAGATACAAAAGGACACTACATAATGATAAAAGGTTCAATCCATCAACAAAAGCTATCCATCCTAAATATATATGCACCCAACACAGGACCACTAGTTTCTAAAGCAACTACTAAGCAAACTGTAAAAAGATATTGACTCTAACAGTATCACAGTGGAGGTCTTAAATACCCCAGTAACAACCCTAGAGAGATCACTGAGGCAAAAAAAATCAACAAAGAGATCCAGAACCTCAACCTGATGCTTGACCAAATGGACTTAATAGACACCTACAGAACACTCCACCCAAAAACCACAGGTTATACATTCTGCTAATCACCACATGGAAAGTACTCCAAGATCAATCATATCATTGGCCATAAATCAAGCATAAACACATTTCACAAGATCAAAATACTGCCAAGCACCTTCTCAGACCACAGTGGAATTAAAATACATAACAACACAACAAAGCTCCCCGCCAACATCCAGAAAGATATGGACACTAACCAGCATGATGCTAAAACTACTGAGGAAATCAAAACAAAAATTGAAAGATTTCTGGGCAGGACTCAGTAGCTCAACCTATACTCCCAGCATTTTGGGAGGCTGATGCGAGTGGATTGCCTGAGTCAGTGGGTTTGAGAACAGCCCAGGCAACTTGGCAAAATCTCATCTCTACAATAAAGCAAAAATTAGCCAGGTGTGCATGGGCCTGTGGTTCCGGGAAGGCTGAGGTGGAAGGTGCACCAGAGCACACCAGGTCAACACTGGGGTGGCTGTGAGCGTGCCACTGCACTCAGCCTGGGTGATGGAGTGAGACTCCAACTCAAAAAAAAAAAAAAAGATTTCTGGAAACAAATGAAAATAAAGATACATCTTACCAAAGCCTCTGGGATGCCATGAAAGCAGTACTGGAGGGGAATGCATTTCTTTATGAACCACATAAAAATGGAAAGATCACAAGTTAACAGCCTAACCTATCATCTAAGAAAGCTGAAAAGACAAGACCCCCAAAACCCTAACTCAGCAGAAGAATCTGGATCACCAAAGTAAAAGCCCAAATACAGGACACAGAAGACAAAAATATCATAGAAAAAAATTGACAAAACAAAAAGCTGGTACTTTGAAAGGATAAACAATATTGATGGACCCCCCCCAGCCAGGTTGACCAAAAAAGACAGAGAAAGAGTCCAAACAAACACAATCAGAAATGTAAAAGATCAAATCACAACTGACCCCAAAGAAATACAAAAGATTATCAGAGATCATTATGCACACTTGTATGGAAACAAAGTCAAAAACCTAAATGAAATTGAGAACTTTCTGATATCACAAAACCTCTCAAGGTTGAAACAAGAAGAAATGGAGACCAGTAACAACCCAGGAAATTGACTCTGTCATAAGAAAACTACCTACCAGATGTCTTTCCAGCAGAATTCTACAAAATACACAAGGAGGAGCTGATACCAACCCTATTGAAAGTATTCCAAGCAATCAAGAAAGTCAGAACTCTTCCCAAGTTATTTTATGCAGGTAACATCACATTGATAACCAAACAGGCTAAAGAGCCAATAAAGGAACAGAGCTACAGCCCAATATTCCTGATAAACATAGATGCAAAAATACTCAACGAGATTCCAGGAAATCAGATCCAACAACACCTCTCAAAAATCATCCACCATGGGCAAGTGGTCTTCATCCCCAGAATGTAGGGCTGGTTCAACACCCACAAACCATAAATGTAACTAAATACATCAGCAGATGTAAAAATAGGAATCACATGGTTATATCACCAGATGCAGAAAAGGCTTTCCATAAAATCCAGCATCCCTTCTTGATAAAAACCCTTTAACACCTAGACATAGAGGGAACATACCTCAAAATAGCAAGAGCTATATACAATAAAATCCACAGCAAACATATTGCTAAATGGAAAAAAATTGGAAGCATTTTCACTGAAAACTGGAATAAGTCAAGTTACTTTTACCCCTCCTATTAAACATAGTATTGGAAGTCCTAGCTAGAGTAATCAGACAAGAGAAGAAAATCGGGGTATCCAAATAGGAAAAGCAGAAGCCAAGTTTGCTAATTATGTGATCCTATACCTAGAAAATCTGAAAGAATCTGTCAAAAACCTTCTTGCACTGATAAAGGACTCTGGTAAAGTCTCAGGTTACAAAATCAACCTGCAAAAGACAGTTGCATTTGTATACTCCAAAAACAAACAGGCAAAGAACCAAATAAAAAGTATCACAATAGTGAAAGAAAGAAAGAAAGAAAAGGAAAGAAAGAAAGAAAGAAAAGAAGAAAGGAAGGAAGGAAGAAAGGATGAACGAAAGAAAGACTAAGCATCTGTCTACCCAGAGAAGTGAAAGACCTTTACAATGATAACTACAAAACACTGCTGAAAGATGACACAAACAAATGGAAAAATATTCCATGCACATATATTAGAAGAATCAACATTGTTAAGATGTCCAGCCTACCAAAGTCAATCTAGAGATACAATGCAATATCCATTCAATTACAAACATCATTCTTCTCAAATCTGGAAACCACAATAAAGAAATTCATATAGAAACATAAATGATCATAAATAGTCAAAAAGAAACAAAGCAGGAGATACCACACTTCTAGACTTTAAATTGTATTATAAGGCTTCAATAATCAAAACAGCCTGCTATTGGTACAAGAACAGGCATATAGGCCAATGGAACAGGACAGAGATTCTGGAAGCAAAACCTCAATTAATCAACCAATTCATCTTTGACAAAACCTCCACTAACAACCACCGGGGAGAGGAGAACTTATTCAGTGCTGGGAAAACTGACAGACCACATGCAGAGGATTAAAATAAGACCCCTGCCTATCACCATACACAAAAATCAACTCTAACTGTAAAACCTAAAACTATAAGAACCTTAGAAAACACAGGAGACACCCTTATGGAAATTGGAACTGGAAGCCAATTCCTGATTAACACCCCAAGTGCCCATAAGAGACAAGTGGGACCTCATCAAACTAAAAAGCTTCTGCAAAGAAAAAAAAAACATCAAGAGAATGAGGAGACAGTCAGCAGAATGAGAAAAAATATTTGCCAACTGTATATCTGACAAAGGCGTAACATCTAGAATCTACAAGGAACTCAAACATGCCAAAAAGAAAAAAACAAACAGTCCTATTGAAAAGTGGGCAAAAGGTGTAAATAGATACTTCTCAGAAGAAGATATACAAGCAATCAAGAGATCCATGAAAAAATTCTCAGCCTCACTAATAATCAAAGAAATTCAAATTAAAATCACACTGAAATATCAGATAACCCTAGTCAGGATGGCCATCATCAATAACTCAAAAAACAACAGATGCTGGAGAGGATACAGGGAAAAGGGAACACTTCTACGCTGTTGGTGGGAGTATAAACTAGTACAACCTTAGTGGAAAACAAAGTGGCGATTCCTACAAGATCTAAAAATCAACCTTCCATACTACCCAGCAATCTCCTTTCTGGGAATATACCTGGAAGAACTCAAATCACTCTATGAAAAAGATAACTGCACACGTATGTTTATCATGGCATTATTCACAATAGCAAAAAAACATGGAACCAACTGTGCCATCAAAAGTGGACTGGATTATAAAAATGTGGTACACATAACAATGGAATTTTACGCAGTCATAAACAAGGGCAACATTTTGAACTTCACTGCAATTTGGATGGATTTACAGTCTATAACACTCAGTGATCTATCATAGAAACAAAAAACATAGTACCATATGTTCTCACTCATAAGTGGACCGTGAACAATTGTCATAATACTATAAAAAATGGATTGGCAGTAGTGGGAAACTGCCAGGGGAGGGGGAGCACACTTTGTCAGTAAGGGTACCTGATCTCAAACCAAGTGAAGTGGGACCAAAGTGAGGCCTAAACTTTACCTGTACAATGATCATTTGTATACCTAACACTGAATTGTACCCCACATCTTTAAAATAAAAAAAAATTTTAAAGGACAAATATAAAAGCAGAAATAAAGTGGTCCCTTCACCCTATTATGTTTTGAACCATCATCCAATGGATATCTTCTAGATTTCTGTAAAGAAAAGGTTTTGCATTTGCTGCTTAGAGCATATGTGATCTGAGGACAGCAGCATGGACATCACCTGAGAGCTTACTAGAAGAGCAGAATCCCAGGCATGCTGGAACAGAATGAGCCTTTTCACAAGGTCCACAGCTGACTTATCAAAGTTTGAGAAGCTCTGCTCTATGGCCGAGTGTGCATCCACGTTTCTTTATCTGAATTTTTTTTTGGAATCCAGGCTGTTTCTCCCTATCTCATCCCTCAGATGGAAGCTACATCACAAGTCATAAAGTTGCAATAGAATTTCCTTCAGGCTGTAGCTTCCTTGATCTCTCCATGACTACCCTACTCTCTTCATTCCAGTTCTCTTATTCTGACCTATGTGATTCTATCCTACGAAGCAGCAACATTTTAAAGGATGCTAAGTCATCTCGTGTATGAGTGACCACAGATGCTTAGATTCACTTGTGGCAGATGAAACACAGCTCTGCGTAGTCAGGCCCCTCCATCCTTCAGGCCTTCCAGGCAGCGAGAAAGACAGGAAGAGTAGAGAAAAGTTGCTCTACTTCTCTGACAAGTTTTCCTACTGGACGCACAGTTCATATCTTTCCCTCCTTTCTAATAACGCTGCTCTTCCTGTTTCCAAGGAACTATTGAACCACACTCCACTGTGTACAGCTTCTTTTTCACTGACTCCTGTACTGCCGGCCTTCCTCATTCTTCTTTCCCTACTTTCCTCTTCCTTATTTCCTGACTTCCCTCAAATCTTGGGTGGCATGAAACAAAACTAATAATTCTGCTTGTTTATGGCACTGGCAACATACTCTGTTGCTAACATCTGCTAAGTTATCCAGTATTTCACAATTTGACTTCTCTTGTTCCTTTCTATGCATTTCATAGGTGTCTTTCTCTGGCTATTAGAATATGCCATTAATCATGCATTTACATAAACATTCTGTCAAATGAGTTTACCATTAAAATATGTTTCTTACCTTTTACTTGTCCACTCATTGTATTTTCTACTTTTTGATCTGCTGGCCCAGATGAATGAGCAACATAATTCTGTGGATGGTCCTCAAAGACACTCTGTTAAAATCAAGCTCTCTTGTGAGTTTCAAAATCAAATAATAACAGATGCACAAAGATCTCCTAATGAGTATATTGAAAATATCTGCATTTTCTATGTTAAAAACAATTGACAAAAATAATAGAAGCAAATATTGAAAACCAAACATTCCAATAGGAAACATATGCTCTCTAGATCATCTCCAACCTCCTATGGGTATTGACTCTGTAAACTGAGCATGGAAGTCCAAACAAAATATATTGAGAAAAAAATGTTAACATATGTGCATTTTCAATAAGAGACTCACTTCAAACTAACTCACTCTACTTTGCATTCCACACCAAATATAAAAGGTATTTTAAAAAATACACTATGCTTGCTGTAATATTTCCAGCATTATAAATTTAAAATATTTCCAATTATTAAAAATTTAGTGTCAAAATAAGATACTTGGTATGATAAAATACTTCTGAGTATGCCAGGATGAGTATACACACAACTTTGTCAAAGCTGCTACACTTGAGTAAACATAGGCTTGCAAAAATATAAATTTTTTAATAACATTTTTCGATAGGATAGATTGTTGAATAAAATGACGAAGTATTCAGAAAAAGTTGTCTTCATGTTATTGTTTAAATAAAAGTAACCAAATATTAGACATATTATGCAATTCTTCCCTATTAAGAAGGTACTTCAAAAAGTATAGAAAGACTTTTTTTAAAAAAAAAAAGGAAGAAAAAATAACAATTATTCATAAAGCACTGAAAATGAACCAGGCCCTTATTGCACACTATCTTCTTCATGCATTATACTAATAAAAATGATTGAGATGATGACTACCCCACTTTCTGCTTCCTGGTCATTTTAGGATATTAAGATCAAAATTATGAACACACATGATTCATTGCTCTCTCTTTCCAAAATATGTAAAAGTATATATATTTGTTGACAAAACATTTAAAGTGGTCTTGATGAAATTATAAGCTCCAACAGTTTGAGTTGGACAGATAAACTACTACCCATGAGGAAGCACTATAAACAGATTCATTGTGAAATTCTCAAGGCTAGATAAATTTTTGTATCATTTCTGAGTGAATGTTTCCTTCCCACTGTGTTCCTTCCCACGTTTTATTGTTTAAATTACTTTAATTCATCTTTAAGTCAATAAAGAAAAAAACCCTAGAGCTTCTCATTTTTAAAGCAATTCCCATTATACAGAAGTTCAAACGGTACCTATCTAAATTAGCTTCCCAGGTCTTATGTTGGGGGACTGATAGAAAGATTTAAGTTGATTTAGGAAAAAAAATTATGAGAAAGGCTGAGCACAGTGGCTCAGTCTGTAATCCAGCATTTGGGAGGCTGAGGAGGGTGGAACTCTGGGGCCAGGTGTTTGAGACCAGCCTGGTCAACAAAAGGAGACCCATTTCTACCAAATAAAGAAAAATGAGCCAGGTGTAGTGGTATGTCCCTGCAGTCCAAGCTACTTGGGACTCTGAGGCAGGAGGATCATCTTAGCCCAGGAATTTGAGGCTGTGGAGAGCAGTGATCATGCTACTGCATGACAGCCTTGGTGACAGAGTAAAATCCTATCTCAAAAAAAAAATTATGAAAAAGTTTTCCTAAAGGCCCATCATTTAGCAGAACCCATTTCTACACACAATTGTATGTTAAGATAACTCCATTTCCAGATATACTGCTTACAAACACAAAATAAAACTTTTAGATAGTTGATACAGTGAAACAAAAAATACGAAAAAGTAAACATGTTTTGCAGGTCGCTCTTTTTCTCTCCTCAAAGCCAAGAACTCTAACATGCCTACCTCATTCTTAGGTCTTGGCATATCTTGCTGTAATTCTTCTCCTAGAAATGCATTTGAAGTTCAGTCATGATGTGGTGGAAAAGAACCCACACTTTCTAGTACAAGTTCCACACTGTCAAAGTTATCAGCACTGCAGAAATCATAGATTGGCTTCTGGAACACGTCCTGCATGGGTTCTGCTTTCTGAGGAGTATCTGCAGCAGCAGGAAAACTCTGGCTTTTTATTTCACTCATACACTGCCACGCATCGAAAAGACATTTTGGGCGACCAGACTCAGGCACGTGTCCGAAGTCTGATTTCCAATCTGAGGTAATTTGGTTCCTAATTTCTGTCACTTGCATATCAAACTCTTGGTCTTCTTTCATTTCAGCTGTAGCCACGTCTGGGTTCCTCACGAATTTCCAAGTCTCTGTATCACTATGAAAATTCTCCTCATCTGTGTTAAAAACATGGTCCGTGTCCGGTTTGTTACCATTGACAACGTCCAGTTTGTCATCACTGAAATAAAGCTCAGGAGATGACTGGAAAGCATATTCCAGGGATGCAGAGGATGAGTGAGATGGAGAGACATGTCTGAGGCTGGGTTCTTTTGGTGGAGGAAATGCCTGGAATCCCACAGAGACAGACACTCCACATGAATCTTCTTCCTCTCGATCAGGTAAATGAGTCAAACCAGAGGGCATGTTCTTCAAGTGTGTTCCCCCTTCAGGCTTATCAGAGAAGGGCTCCTCCTCAGGGAAAGAAGCTATTTTGAATTTTTCACGAATTTCTCCAAACCTCTGCTCTAACTCATTTGTGACGAGTTTTAACTTCTTTCTCCACTGTAATTTGCCTTGTTCAAGCCACATATCTGCATATTTTTCCACAGAAGGAAGCCCTGGATACAGAGATATTTCCTCTCTATCACAATATTTATTCGTTTCTGGTTCCTGAGACACTTTTTGCTGATGAAAGAGTGGAAGATCAATTTGCTTCTCTTGTTTCTCAGCTGTCTTCTCTGCCAGGATACAGGTTTTAAAAATAACTCTATCCTAAAATAATCAAATATGAAACAAAAAAATAGAAAAGGGTTAAAACATAACAGAATGTTAATAAGTTTGGTATTTACTAATAGCATTTTCAAGTATTTAAAAGCAAAACATTTCACTCTAGAACCTCACACATGCTCTCTAGAAAATGGGCATAGACTGTAAACTGAACATGGAAGCCTGAATGACACACATTCTCAGACAAAATGTTAATATATGTGCATTTTCAACAATAACATCACTTCAAACTGCCAAATTCTAGCTTGCATTACACACCAAATATAAGAAGGGAGTTTTTAAAAACAGATATATACATACTTACAATAATCGAAATTTAAAATATTTTTAATTTAAAAGAATCATAAAACATTTTAGTATTATAATGAGATATTTTGGCATGATGAGATACTTTTGAGTACAGCATGATGACTACAGACAGAACACTCTTGAAGCTGCCACATTTAGGTTTGCCACACAGGTTTGCAAAAACCTAAATGCTTTTTAATAACCATTTTCTGATAGGAAAAACACTTCAATAAAATGACAAAGTGGTAAA
Source organism: Carlito syrichta (assembly GCF_000164805.1). Lineage (NCBI taxonomy): Eukaryota > Metazoa > Chordata > Mammalia > Primates > Tarsiidae > Carlito > Carlito syrichta. The sequence goes on from NW_007067620.1 coordinate 8,740, forward strand.
AAAAAACTTGTCTTTATGTTATGTTTTTTAAAAAGCCATTAACTATGAAACATATTATGCAACTCTTTTCAAATTAAGAAGTAACTTCAGAAATGCAGAGAAAGCTGCTCAGTTTGACAGCACATATACTAAAATTGGAACGATACTGGGAAGAATAGCATGGCCACTGTGAAAAGATAACATACAAAATCGTGAAGCGATCCACGTTTTTTTTTGTTTGTTTGTTTGTTTTTTTATAGTTTTTATTTTTTATTTATTTTTTTTTCATTAATCAGTATTTTTTATTATGGTTTTGTAGGGTACAGTTAAGGGTTAGGTGTACAATGACGTTTCATTCAGGCACACTGTTGATAAGAAGTGTTTTCCCATCCCCCGACAGATATTTGCTACTGTGAATCC
>NW_007067621.1:0-660 GCF_000164805.1 Carlito syrichta
AAAAAAAAAAAAAATGTGTATATATATATATATATATGAAATGTTAGGAGAAAAATTGAGACACTAAGGCATTGCTATTATGTGAAACCGTAACCTTTCTATTATAATTCATTCCTCATATCAACATTTAAGCCTGAATAAGGGAAAGAGAAAAACCTTCTCTTTGGGGCTGCTATCATTGTCAACCTAACTCTTTCTCTGCTCCAGTGAACCTAAATTAGTGAAAGTAATATAATCAGCAGGATAATTCAATAGGTGTAAACAAACGTATCCCAATATGAAAGGCTTCACATTGAGAGGTGGCTTTTTCATGCCCCTGAAATTGCCACTAATTAATACTTGCCTTGTGTTTGATTGCCCCCATTGCCATCTTCTACTTGTTGCAACCTAAAATTATCTTTCTAACCTGAAGGTAAAGTGCATTTTTGGGCTATTTAAATAATTTGCATGAGCTGTTTGACTTTCCAATAATATTTAATTGGTCATAAAATAAGAATAGATGGATGTTGCCTTTTGCATCAAAACTGTCCTTTTTGGAATCATCATCATGGTTGCACTTTTGATCCTGCCCTATAAAGCCCCAAATTCCTCTTTTGCCATGGAAACTATGTTGATGGTGTGAATTATAATGAAATGTGAAAATAAGTTGCCTTTCAACAA
>NW_007067622.1:0-658 GCF_000164805.1 Carlito syrichta
ATGTTGAGTACTCCACAGTTGTGGAAATTTCTCTTTGTCAGCACAAACAAAACTTTTCCCATGAAAATCTCTGCCTTATAAGAGTGGTAGTAGTAGGTTATTTGGTTATTCTCTGCAAAGGAGCTACCCAGTTGTTCCCTTCCCACTGAACAACTTTACGATGTCTTGTGGATTTAATTAAATCAAAAAGGGTTACAGTGAATGAAGAGATATTGAAGCATTATATAAGAAATGAGCCAGTTTTGGCTCAAATCTTAGCAGTGCCCTTCATTTCCCAACACGTGCAATAATTTGATAACTCCTATTTCAGGTGTGCATATCTGTAAGCATCATATGACTTTCAAATTGCTTCTCCTGTTCTCCTAGTTTCACCTCCAAGATTAGAATGGCATACGTTTAGACTGTGGACTAAAATTTGATTGCTACTACTGTTTTCTAACATCTGGATGGTCCAGGGACTACATGTGGAACTTAAGCAAATGCAGTAAGATCTTCTTCTTCCATATTCCATGCATGCTAAAGCATTCACACTTTTTCAGAATTAAACCCTTTTGACATTATAAATAGAATGAATTAGGGAAAAATTTATCTGTAATCATATGCTGTAATACACATTCAAATGATATCTATCAGAGATGTTTCATCAGTTCTAGAACTC
>NW_007067623.1:0-3638 GCF_000164805.1 Carlito syrichta
GCTGGCTAGCTAGATAGCCAGCTAGTTAAATCAGTTGACTAGACAGATGGCTAGCTGGTAAAGACAGCGAGTTAATTCACCTGGTAATCCAGCTGGCTAGCTAATTAAGTCAGCTGGCCAGCCAGTTGGCTAGCTGGTTAAGTCAGCTAGTTAAGTCAGCTGGCCAGGCAGCTGTCTAGCTAGGTAACTAGGTAGTTAAGTCAGCTAGTTAAGTCAACTGGCTAGCTAGCTAGCTAGCTAGTTAAGTCATCTAGATAAGTCAGCTGTCTAGCTAGTTAAGTCAGTTAGTTAAGTCAGATTGCTAGCCAGCTGGCTAACTAGTTAAGTAAGTTAGTTAAGTCAGCTGGTTAGCCAGTTGGCTAGCAGGTTAAGTCAACTAGTTAATTCAGCTGGTTTCCCAGCTGGCTAGCTAGGTAGCTAGCTATTTAAGTCAGCTCCCTTGCCTGCCAACCAATCAGCAAACTAGTTGGCTCACTCACCAGCCAACAGGTCAACTAACTTATTGGCTCTCTCACAGGACAACAGGTTAGCTAGCTACTCTGCTTGCTTTCTAGCCAACTAGTTAATTCAGCTCACCAGTTGGTCCTCCCACCAGCTGACTAGTTAAGGCAGCTCGCATTTTGCATCACTTGCTGGTCGACTAGTTAAGTTGGCTCACCTGTCGGCTCACTGTTTGGCCACTAGTTAAGCCCTCTGACCAGTCAGCTCACTCGCCAGTCTACTAAAGTCAGCTGACTAACCAGGTCACTTACGAGCCAAATAGATAAGTCAGCTGACCAGTCAGCTCACTCACCGACTGACTAGTTCTGTCAGCTGACCTGTTGGATCACTCTCCAGACAATTACTTAAATCAGCTCACTTCTCAGTTCACTCTCCGGCTGACTAGTTAAGTCAGGTATCAGGTCGGCCGCATAGCTGGTCAACTAGTTAAATCAGCAAACCAATCAGCTGAATAGTTGGCCAACTTGTCAGCCAACAACGTAACTCAGCTAACTAGGCACTGACACGTTAGGCCATCTAACAAATCGGCCTACTAATCGGCCGAATAGTAAGGTCGGAACCCCAGCCATCCAACTATTTAACGGAGCTGAATAGTGGGCAAACTCGTCAGTCAACTATCTAATCCAGCTAACTAGCCTGCTGAGTAGTCAGCCAACATGTTAAACCAGCTTACAAGTTGGTCATGTAGTGAGCCAATGTGTTAAAACAGCTAATTATTCTGCCGACTCATCAACAAAGTTGTCACCTAGTCAACTCGTTAAACAACTAGTTAAGTCAGTTAGTTAAATCAGTTAGCTCCCTTGTTAGTTAACTATTTGTCAAGTACTTAAGTCTTCTTTCTAACTAGTTAGCTAATTAAGTCAGCTAGCTATTCAACTAGTTAAATAGTTAGCTAACTATTTAATTTCCGTGGTTGTTAACTAGCTAAATATTTAAGTCTGCCAGTTAAGTCAGCAATTTAAATCAGTTTTCTAATTTCGTCACCTGGTTAAGACAGCTAGCAAGCTGCTTGACTAACGGGTTAAGTTAGCAGGTTGTCTCAGGTAGTTAGCTACTTAACTAAGGTATTAAGTCAGCTGGTTGAGACAGCTAGCTAGCAAGTTAGGAAAGGGGTCGAAGTAGCTGGTTGAGTAGCCTAGCTAGCTAGTTAGCTAACGAGTTAAGTCAGCTGAATGAGTCAGCTAGCAACCTAGCTAGCTAACGATTTGAGTTAGCTGGTTGTGTCAGCTAGCTAACTCATTTGATAACAAGTTAAGTAAGATAATTAAGTCACCTAGCTAGCACGTTAGATAATGTGTAAGATAACTAGTTAGCTAGCTGGTTAAGTCAGCTAGCTAGCTAGGCAGTTAACTATTTGTCAGCTGGCTAGCTAGGTAGCTAGCTAGTTTCCTAACTATTTAAGTAAGCTGGCTAGCTAGGTAGCTAGCTAGTTAAGTCAGCTAGACAAGTCAGCTGGCTAGCCAGCTGGTTAGCTAGGTAGTGAGCTACTTAAGTCAGTTGGCTAACCAGCTGGCTAACTGGTTAATTCAGCTAGTTAAGAGAGCTGGCCTGCCAACTGACAAGGTAACTAGCTAGCTAGTTAAGTCAGTTAGAGAGCTACCTGGATAGCTAGTGATGTCAGTGAGTTAAGACAGCTGGATAGCCAACTGTCTAGCTGGCTATGTTAGTTAGTTTAGTCAGCTATCTAGCCAGCTGGCTAGTTAGGTAGCTAGATAGATAAGTCAGCTTGCTAGGCAGCAGGCTAGCAGTTCAAGTCAGCTAGTTAAGTCAGCTGGTTTGCCTGCTGGCTAGGTAGGTAGATAGCTAGTTAAATGAGCTGGCTACCCAGCTTGCTTGCTTAAGTCAGCTAGGTAAGTCAGCTGGCTAACCAGCTGGCTAGATAGGGAACCAGCTGGCTAGATAGGGAACCAGCCGAGCCAGCTGACTAGCTGTTTAATTCAGCTATTTAAGTCAGCTGGCAACCAGCTGGGTAGCTAGTAAAGACAACTCATTAAGTCAGTTGGCTATCCAACTGGTTACCTAGTTAAAAAGCTAGTCAATTCAGATGGCTATCCATCTGGCTAGCAAGTTTTTTCAGCTAGTTTAATCAGCTGGATAGCTAGAAAGCTAGCTTTATAAGTCAGTTGGTTATGTCAGCTAGCTAGCTAGTTAAGTCAGCTAGTTAACTCAGATGGCTAGCTAGATAACTAGCTAGGTAGCTAGCTAGTTGAGCCAGGTAGTTAAGCCAGCTGGCTAGCTAGATAGCTAGCTGGTTAATTCAGCTAGTTAAGTCAGCTTGTTTGGTAGTTAAGTCAGAGAGTTAACTCAGCTGGCTAGCCAGCTGCCTAGCTGTTTAGGTAGCTAATAAAGTCAACTGGCTAGGCAGTTAGCTAGCTAGTTAAGTAGCCTTGTTAAATCACCAGCAAGCTGGATAGCTAGGTAGCTTGGTAGTTAAGTCAGCTGGCAATAGAGCAGGCTACCTAGGTAGCTAGATATTTAAGTCAGTTGGCTATCCAGCTGACTAGCTAGGTAGCTAGGCAATTAATCATCCTCCTAGATAGCTGGCTACCAGGTTAAGTCAATTAGTTAATTCAGATGGCTAGCCAGCTGGCTGGCTAGGTATTAAGCTAGTTAAGTCAGCTGGCTAGCCAGCTTGCTAGCAAGTTAAGTCAGCTAGATTATTCAGCTGGCTTCCCAGCTGGCTGGCTAGGTAGGGAGTTACTTAAGTCAACTGGCTAGTTATTTGGTTACCTGGTTAAGTCATCACGTTAATTAAGCTGACCATTCAGCTGGCTAGCTAATTATCTCAGATAGTTAAGTCAACTGACCAGCCAGCTGGCTAGCTAGGTAGCTAGCTAATTTAATAAGCTAGTTGTCTCACCTTGAGAACTAGGTAGCTAGCTAGTTATGTCAGCTATTGAAGTCAGCTGGCTAGCTGGTTAACTCAGTTAAATCATCTGGCTAGCCAGCTTACTATGAGTGTTGCTACCTAGTTAGGTCAGCTGGTTAGCCAGGTGGCTAGCTAGTTAAGTCACCTAATTAAGTCAGCTCACTGGCCAGCTGGTTAGCTATGTAGTTAGGTAGTTAAGTCAGCTTGCAAGCCAGCAGGTTATGTAGGTAGGTAGCTAGTTAAGTCAGTTGGCTAGCCAATAGGAATC
>NW_007067624.1:0-709 GCF_000164805.1 Carlito syrichta
AGCTACCTGGCTAGCTAGTGATATCAGTGTGTTAAGTCACCTGGCTAGACAACTGGATAGCTGTTAAGTCAGCTAATTTAGTCAGCTGCCTAGCCAGCTGGCTAGGCAGGTAGCTAGCTAAATTTGTCAGCTTGTTAGAAAGCAGGCTAGCTATTCAAGTCAGATTGTTATGTCAGCTGGCTAGACTGCAGTCTAGCTTGCTATCTTAAGTCAGCTAGGTAAGTCAGTTGGCTAGGAAGCTGGTTAGATAGGTAGCCAGCTAGTTAAATTCCCTGGATAGCCAGCTGACTTACTGTTTGTCAGCTGGCAACCTGAAGCCTAGCTAGTTAAGTCAGCTCATTAAGTCTGTTGGCTGACCAGCTGGTTAGCCAGTTAAAAGCTAGTTAAGTCAGATGGCTAGACATTTGACTAGCTAGTTACTTCTGCTAGTTAATTCAGCAGGTTACCTAGGAATCTAGCTACATAAGTCAGGTAGTTATGTCAGCTAGGTAGCTCATTAATTCAGCTAGTTAAGACAGTTGGTGAACTAGATAGCTAACTGGTTAAGTTAGCTAGCTAGTTAATTCAGCAAGATAAAGTCAGCTGACTAGCCATCTGCCTAGCTGGGTAGCTAGCTAGTTATGTCAGCTGGCTAGTCAGTTAGGTATTTAATTCAGTAATCTAGTTATGTCAGCTCAATAGGCAGCTGGTTTGCTAGGTAACTGGCTAG
>NW_007067625.1:0-700 GCF_000164805.1 Carlito syrichta
CGAGGCTGCGGTGGCCGGGAGCGGCCACTGCACTCCAGTCTGGACGACAGAGTGAGACTCCAACTCAAAAAAAAAAAAAAAGAAAACAAATGTGTTGCTCTACAATTTCCAAATAAACTAAAGTAGCCCTCAGTATTAATAATTACAAAGATATCACTCTCACTCTCAACGTTCAGCCTTTACCTAAAAGCTACTTCCACTTCATGTGACTTGAACCAGTTTCAACTCTTTTGAATTATTCTAATTAAGACAAGGCAGTGCATATTGTATTTACAAAATAATAGCCATGTTTTAATAATCTGCTATTTATTTCATCGATGAAATGTACCAAAAATGGCTTTTTGTCTGTATCGCGTCCTCTTACTCAATTCTTCCTTTCTTGTAGCGACTTGAGGAGATTATGAAAAGAACCAGAAGAACAGAAGCTACAGATAAGGTATTGAGATGGCCATTTTCTAGCAATTCTTATATGCTTTTACTTTTTTCTTTATTTTCACTTGTAACTTTAATTGTTAAAAGTCTTTCTTTCTCTTCTTGGCAGAAAACCATTGATCAGAGAAATGGTGAGGTAGCCAAGGAAGCGCTCACTGGGGGAACAGGTATTTCTAGCAACAAACGCCAGTTAATTCTAATGTAAAATTTTTGAATTGACTCTCTAGAGGTCAAGATATTCATGAATTTATGGGGAGGCAAAGATACA
>NW_007067626.1:0-711 GCF_000164805.1 Carlito syrichta
GACAAAGCTTTCTCCGAGGTAATGTGAATAGAAGAAATGTGTGCCACTTTCCACCCCAGAACATGGTAGAGCACTGAGTGGATGGGGTCTGGGTCCCTGAGTGAAAACAATGGAAGAGAACCAGCTTATTCACCTGAATGTCCACCCAAGGCTGCCAGGTGAGCAAGAAATTAAGTATTTTTCTGAGTCATGTTTTGGACCTATTTCTTGCAGTAGTTTAGTTACATTAACAGATATATACCCTATGAGTCATGCTTGTTCAACAGGATTATATATATATAATCCTTTTAAATTATATATATATCCTTTTTAATCATAATTATGAGTGGTAACATATTAAACACCCTGTAGTGAACTTGGGGTTTTTTTTCCATTTAATCTCTTAGAAAGTGTACCATATCAGAACATTCAAAAATTGTTTGTTTTTCTTTTATGTTTGCTTTTTTGTTTATTTTATTTTGAGTTGGGGTCTCATTATCACCTAGGTTGGAGTGTGGTGGCATGATTCCTTCTCACTGCAACCTTGTTTTGTTTTGTTTTTTGAGTTGGAGTCTCACTCTGTTGCCCAGACTAGAGTCCTGTGGCCGCTCCCAGCCACTGCAGCCTCAACCTGCTGGGCTCCAGCGATCCTTCCACATCGGCCTTCCAAGGAACTGGAACTACAGGTGCGCACTACCACACCCAGCTAATTTTTGATTTATTGTAGAGATG
>NW_007067627.1:0-696 GCF_000164805.1 Carlito syrichta
CATGACTTAACTAGTTAGCCAGATGGCTAGCCAGCTGACTTAACTAGCTATCTACCTTGCGAGCCAGCTGGCTAGCCAGCTGACTTAACTAGCTGACTTAAACTAGCCAGCTGCCTAGCCAACTGACTTAACTAGCTCACTACCTAACTAGTCAACTGGCTAGCCAGCTGTCTCAACTAAATGACTTAACTACTTAGCCAGATGGCTAGTCAGCTAAGTTAACCAGTTGACTTAAAAATCTAGCCAGCTGGCTAGCCAACTTACGTAAGTAGCTCGCTACCTAACTAGCCTGCTGGCTGACCAACTGAATTAACTAGCTGACCTAAATCGCTGACCTGCTTGCTAGTCAGCTGACATAACTAGCTAGCTACATAGCTAGCCAGGTGACATAACTGAATGACTTATTTAGCTAGCCAGCTCACTACAGAGCTGACTTAACTAGCTCATTACCTAGCTAGCCAACTGGCAAGCCAGCTGACTAATCTCGCTGAGTTTACCAGCTAGCCAGGTGGTTAATCTGCTGATTTAATTAGCTAGTAACCTTCTTGCAGGCTGGGTAGGCAGTTGACTTATCTAGCTGACTTTACCAGCTAGACAGTTGGCTAGCCAGCCAACTTAACTAGCTAGTTACCTACCTAACCAGTTGGCTAGCCAATTGACTTAACTAGCTGACTTAACCAGCTAGCCAACTGGCAA
>NW_007067627.1:1195-5417 GCF_000164805.1 Carlito syrichta
GCCAGTTGACTTAACTAGCTGGCTTAAATAGCTAGCCAGCTTGCTAGCCAGCTGACTAAACTAGCTTGCTACTTAGCTACCGAGCTGACTATACAGCTCACTTCACTAGCTGACTTAACTTGCTAGCCAGCTGGCTTGTCAGCTTATTTAACTGGCTAGCTACCTAGCTAGTCATTTTCCTAGACAGCTGACTTAACTAGGTGACTTAACAATCTAGACAGCTGGCTAACCAGATGTATTAACTAGCTAGATAACTAGCTAGGCAGCTGGATAGGCAGCTGATTAATTAGCTGACATAACTCTCTAGTCAGCTGGCCTACCAGAAGATTTAACTAGCTGACTCAACCAGCTGGCTGGCCTCCTGACTCAACTAGCTAGCTACCTATCTAGCCAGCTAAGTACCCAGCTGAAGTAACTACCTGACATAAGAAGCTAGCCATTTGGCTGGTCAGATGCCTTAACTAGCTTGATACCTACCTAGCTAGCTGGGTAGCCAGATGACTTAACTAGCTGACTTAACCAGCTAGCCAACCGGATAGCCAGCTGACTCAACTAGCTGACTTATCTAGTTAGCCAGCTGGCTAGCCAGCTGATTTAACTAGCTCTCCATGTAGCGAGCCATCTGACTAGTCGGCTGACTTCCTTAGCTGACTTAGTTAGATAACCAGCTTCCTAACCAATTGACTTAACTAACTAGCCACCTAGCTAACCAGCTGGCTAGCCAGCTGACTTAACTAGCTGACTTGGAAAGTGGACTGCTTGCTAGCCAGTTGACTTAACTGGTGACTTAACTAGCTAGCCAGCTGTCTAGTCAGTTGACTTAAGCAAGCTACTTAGCTAGCCAGCTGGCAAGCAAACTGACTTAACTAGGTGACTTAACTAGCTAACCAGCTGGCTAGCCAGCTGACTTATCTGCCTAATTACCTAGCTAGCCAGTTGACTTAACTAGCTGAATTAACCAGTGAGGCAGCTGTGTAGCCAGCCGACATAACTAGCTAGCTTCCTAGCTAGACAGATTGATAACCAGCTGACTTAACTAGCTGACATAACTAGGTAGCAAGCTTGCTAGCCAGCTAACATAGCTAGTTATCTACCTACATCAGTCAGTGGCTATCTTCTGACTTAACTACCTTGGAACCTAGCTAACGAGCTGCATAGTGAGCTTACTTAACTAGGCTATTTAACTAGCTAACCAATAGGCTAGCCAGCTGACTTGACAAGCTGGCTACCCTGCTATGCAGATGGCTAGCCAACTGACATAACTAGCTGATTTAACAACCTAGCAACTTGGCTAGACAGCTGACTTAACTAGCTGACTTAACCAGCAAGCCAGCTGGCTAGCAAGCTGATTTATCTAGCTACCTACCTACTCAGCTGGATAAACAACTAATTTAACAACCTGACTTAACTAGCTAGCCAGCTGGATAGCAAGCTGATTTATGTAGCTAGCTACCTACCTATACAACTGGCTAGACAGTTGACTTATCTAGCTGACTTAACCATCTAACCACCTGACTAGCCAGCTGACTTAATCAGCTGACATAACTAGGTAGCCAGCTGTCTAGCCAGCTGACTTAACTATCTGATTAATCTGCTAGCCAGCTGACTAGCCTGCTGACATAACTATATAGTTAAAGAGATAGCAGGTTGGGTATCCAGCTGACTTAACAAGCTGACTTTACCAGGTTGACAGCTGGGTAGACAACTGACTTAACTAGCTTGGTACCTAACTGACCAGATGGCCAGCCAGTTGACATAACTAGCTGACTTAGCCAGCTAGCCAGGTGGCTACCCAACTGACTCAACTAGCTGACTTAACTAGTTTGCTAGGTGACTTAACTGACTGGCCAGGAGCCTTAACTTGCTGACTTAATCAGCTAGAAAACTGGCTAGCCAACTGACTTAAGTAGCTAGTTACCTAGCTAGACAGCTGTGTAGCCAGCTGAATTAAGTACCTGACAACTAGCTAGCCAGCCTCTAGCCAGCTGACTTAACTGGCTTGCTATCTAACTACCTAACTGGCAAGACAGCTGAGTTAACTAGTTGTCTTAATGAGCTGGCCATCTGGTTACCAGCTGACTCAACTAGCTCTCTCCTTAACTGTCCAGCTGGCTAGCCAGCTGTCTTAACTAGCTGACTTAATCAGCTGGCTAGCTGGCTCCCCAACTGACTTAACTAGCTCACTACCTAGCTAGCCATATGTCTAGCCAGCTGAGTTAACTAGCTGACTTAACTAGCTAGATACCTAGCTAGACAGCTGACTTAGCTAACTAGCTAGCTACCTAGCTAGCCAGCTGAGTTAAATAGTTTGCTATCTAGCTAGCTACCTAGCTAACCAGCTGACTTAAATAGTTAGTTGCCTAGCTGGCTAGCTGACTTAACCAGCTAGCTAACTAGTTAGCTTACTCGTTAGCTAATGTGCTAGCTGACTGACTTAATCAACTGACCTAACACGTTAGCTAATGAGCTAGGTGACTGAATCAACCAGCTGACTTAACTCTTTAGCAACTAGCTAGCTAGGTGATTCATCCAGCTGACTTATCCCATTAGTTAACAAACTAGCTAGCTGTCTAAACCAGCTGATTCAACCCTTTAGCTAACCAGTTAGATTGGTGTCTCAACAAGCTGACTTAACCCATTAGCTAACTAGCTAGCTACCGAACTCAACCTGGTGAATTAACCCGTTAGCTAACTAGCTAGCTAGCTGAATTAATCAGCTGACTTTAGTAGTTAGAAAACTGACTTCACAGCTGACTTAACTAGCTGACTTAACTAGTTAGTTAGCTGACATAACTGACTGACTTTACTAGTTAGCTGGCTGACTTATTTAGCTGAATTAAATAGTTAGCTAACTAGTTAGCTAGCTGAGTAACTTACCAGCTTAACTAGTTAGCTAATTAGTTAGGTAGCAGATTTAAGTAACTGACTGAAATAGTTAACTAACTAGTGAGCGACCTGACATAGCTTGCTGACTTAATTAGCTACCTAACGAATTTGCTAGCTGACTTACCTAGCTGACTTAACTAGCTGTCCTAGGATATAGCTAGCATGCTTAACTTGTTGATTAAGTTAGCTAACTGTCTTAACTAGCTGGTTAATGAGTTAGCAGACTGACCGAATTGGTTAAAGATTTAGCTAGGTGACTTAAATAGTTGGCTGACGAATTGGCCGGCAAGTTAGCTGGTTTAACACGTTGGCTGACTACTTTGCCGACTTGTTAGTTGGCTTAACAAGTTTGCTGATTAGTCGGTTGACTAGTTAGCTAGGTTAAATAGTTGACTCACTAGTTGATCAAGTAGGTAGCTCGTTTAACTAGTTGGATGACTTGTTACCTGACCTAACTAGTCTGCCTTATTATTGGTTGACTAGTTAGATTAACTAGTCTGCAGACTGGTTAGCTGACCTAACTTGTTGGCCGATTAGTTGGCAGACTTGTCAGTCGACTGGTTAGCTGACTTAAATAGTTGGCTGGCAAGTGAGCTGACATTTCAGCTGACCTAACTAGTCAGCCGCCGAGTGAGCAGAGTGGTCAACAGACTTAAATAGTTGGTTGGCAAGCAAGTCGAATAGTTACCTGACCTGTTGGATGGTGAGCAAGCTGACTAGTTAGGTGACCTGTTGGCTGGTGAGTGAGCCAAATCGTTAGCTTACCTGTTGACTGGTGAGGGAGCCAACAATTTTGTTGACTGGTTGGTGGGTGAGTGAGTCAACTAGTTAGCTGACATGATGGCAAGCGAGTGATCCCATTAGTTAGCTGAACAGCTAGCTGAGTTGCTAGCCGACAAGTTAGCTAAGTAACTAGCTGAAATGCTAGCTGACTTAACTAGCTGGCTAACTAGCTGAGATAAGTGGCTAGCAACCTAGCAAGCTAAATGTCTAACTAGCTAACTTAACTAGCTAGATGATTGGCTACTTAGCTCGCTAGCTGACTTAACTATCTAGCTGACTACCTAGCTGACTTAACTAGCTAGCTGACTACCTAGCTAACTTAACTAGCTAGCTGACTAGCAAGCTGAGAAGCTAGCTGACTTAACGAGCTAGTTGAATAGTTAGCTGACTTGCTAGTTGACTTAACTAGTTAGCTGGCTAGCTAGCTGACTTAACTAGCTGACTAGCTAGTTGACTGGCTAGCTGGCTAGCCAGCTGAGTTACCTAGCTAGCTACCTGGATGGCAAAACGGCTAGCCAGTTTGCTTAAATAGCTAACTACCTGGCTGGCTACC
>NW_007067627.1:5437-5906 GCF_000164805.1 Carlito syrichta
TGACTTAACGAGCTGGCCATCTGGTTAGCCAGCTGACTCAACTAGCTCTCTCCCTAACTGACCAACTGACTAGCCAGCTGGCTTAACTAGCTGACTTAATTAGCTAGCCAGCTGACTAGCCAACTGACTTAACTAGCTCTCTAAATAGCTAGTCAGTTGGCTAGACAGCTGGCATAACTAGCTGACTTAATTAGCTGGCCAGCTGGCTCCCCAACTGACTTAACTAGCTCGCTACCTAGCTAGCCATATGTCTAGCCAGCTGAGTTAACTAGCTGACTTAACTATCTAGATACCTAGCTAGATAGTTGACTTAAACAGTTAGCTAACTAACTAGCTACCTAGCTAGCCAGCTGAGTTAAATAGTTTGCTATCTAGCTAGCTACCTAGCTAACCAGCTGACTTAAATAGTTAGTTGCCTAGCTGGCTAGCTGACTTAACCAGCTAGCTAACTAGTTAGCTTACTCGTTAG
>NW_007067627.1:5926-6638 GCF_000164805.1 Carlito syrichta
GGCTAGCCAGCTTAATTAAATAGCCAGTCAGCTGGCAGGCCAGTCGGATAGCCAGCCGGCTTAAATAGCCAGCCTTGTGGCTGGGCAGCAATCTAGACAGCTGGCTTAACTAATCAGCCACCCTGCTGGTCAGCTGGTTAGCAAGCCGGCTACCCTAACCCATGACCTACCTGGCCAGCCGGCCAACCAGGCAGCTTATCTTGCCAACCACCTATTTAGACAGAAGGTAAGCCAGCTGAGTTAACTAGCTGACTTAACTAGAGAGCCAACTGGCTAGCAAACTGGCTTAACTAGATAGCCACCTAGCTAGCCAGCCATTTGGCCAGCTAACTTAGTTCACTGACTTAAAAATCTGGATAGCCGTCTAGCAAGCTGACTTAACTAGCTATCCACCTACCTAACCAGTCGGCTAGCCGGCTCACTTAACTAGCTGACTTAACCTGCCAGTCAGCCAGATAGCCTGCTGACATGACTAGCTAATTACCTTGCTAGCCAGCAGGCTATTGAGCTGACTTAACTAGCTAGCTATCTAGCTAGCTAGCTGGTTAACCAGCCTACTTAACAGACTAGCTACCTAGATAGCCAGCTGGCTATCCCACTGAATTACCTAGCTGACTTAACTAGCTAGCCAGCTGGCTAGACAGCTGACATAACAAGCTGACTTAAATAGCTATCCAGCTAGCAAGAAAGCTGACTAATTAGCTTGCTACCT
>NW_007067627.1:6658-7140 GCF_000164805.1 Carlito syrichta
CTGATTTAACTCGTTAGGTAATGAGCTAGCCAGCAGACTCAAGCAGCTGGCTAATGATCTTGCCAGCTGATTAAACTGCCTGGGTAATGAGCTAGCCAGCTGACTCAACAAGTTGGCTAACTAGCTAGCTGTCTCAACTAACTGTCTAATGGTCTAGCCAGATGACTCAACTAGCTGGCTAACAGGCTAGCCAGCTGACTCAACTAGCTGACTAACGAGCTAGCCATATGACTCAACTAGCTGACTCAAATAGCTAGTCAGTGAAATAGCCAGCTGACTTAACTAGCTGACATAACTAGCTTGCCAGTTGATTATCCAGCTGACTTAAATAGCTTGCTACCTACCAAGCCAGCTGACTAGTCAGCTGACTTAACTATCTGACATAACTAGCTAGCTAGCTCGCTAGCCAGCTGACTTAACTAGCTAGCTACATACCTAGACAACTGGCTAGCCAACTGACTAAATTAGCTGACTTAACTACT
>NW_007067627.1:7160-7916 GCF_000164805.1 Carlito syrichta
ATGTAGCCAGCTGACTTAAATAATTAGCTAACTAGCTAGATACCTAGCTAACCAGCTGACTTAAATTGTTAGGTACCTAGCTAGCTAGCTGACTTAACCAGCTAGCTTACGAGTTAGCTTACTCGCTAGGTAACGTGCTAGCTAGCTGATTTAATCAGCTTAATTCACTCTTAGGAAACAAGCTAGCTAGTTGACTAAACCACCTGACTTAACTCGTTAGCTAACTAGGTAGCAAGTTGACTCCACCAGCTGACTTAATGCGGTAGCTAACTAGCTAGCTAGCTGACTCAACCAGCTGACTTTAATCATTAGCTTACTAGCTAGCTAGCTGACTGAACAAGCTGACTTAACTCGTTAGCTAACTAGTTAGCTTGCTGTCTCAACCAGTTGACTTATTCCGTTAGCTAACTAGCTAGCTAGCTGACTCAACCAGGTGACTTTACCCGTTAGTTAACTAGTTAGCTAGCTTACTCAACCAGCTGACTTAACCCATTAACTTTCTAGCTAGCTAGTTGACTCAACCAGCTTATTTAACCCATTAGATAACTAGCTAGCTAGCTGACTTAACCAGTTTTCTTAACTAGTTAGAGGGCTGTCTTAACTAGCTGGCTTAGCTAACTGACTTAACTAGTTAGCTAGCTGCCTTAACTAGCTGACTTTACTTAGCTAGATGACTGAAATAGCTGACTTAAATACTTAGATAGCTACTTAGCTACCTGAATAGCTAGCTGACTTAACTAGATAGCAAGCTATTTA
>NW_007067628.1:0-630 GCF_000164805.1 Carlito syrichta
ACGGCTCATGGTCAACACTCTGACCTTTTGCTAAAGTTGAAAATTGCTTAGATGAGATGAGTCGATTAAAGAGTTAAGTAAAAGAGTACAAATATGGACCATGTCTTTATTTTTTCATAGCAGTTTTGGCCACATGCCCCTAAGTTCACTTTGTCATCTACCTGTAGAGCGGGGTCATCCGGGAGGAGTTGGGGTTCCCCACATTAGGCACTTGTGGCATGATGAACTTGTGGCACTTGGCACTTGTGGCATGATGCACGTTGCTACTATCCTCAGTCAGCAGGCCACTGCAGGCCACTCTAGTTAATGGAGACTTGTCATGGAAGTAGTCTTGGAAGAGGTATCCAGAGGGCCTGGCTAGATGTGATCTTGAGGTGGAACGAGGAGGAATGTTCCGAGTTTAGTCTGTGATTAACAGTGTACCTGGTCTTTTCTAATGTCAGCTTTTTGGTTACTGTGGTATCAGTTCTGAAAATACTTTAGAACATTTACCATGTGTGAGGCCTGAGACTTCCCGGCTCCTTTTGTTCACCTGAAGATGTATTTCTTCAGTGGTAGAAGAACCCAAGGTTCTCCCTGAACTTCCCTGTGTTAGGAGAGAAATATCACAAAAATTCCTAAACCCCCCCC
>NW_007067629.1:0-665 GCF_000164805.1 Carlito syrichta
CTAGGTGAGTAACAAAAAGGTAGTACATCTATCCAGTAGGATGTGATTCAGTGATAAAATGAAATGAGCTAACAAACCATTAAGAGATATAAAGGAAACTTAAATGCATATTGTGAATTGAAAGCAGCCAATCTGAAAAGGCTACATGTTGTATGATTCAAACTATATGGCATTCTGAAAAAGGGTAAATGGTAGAGACCATAAAATGATCCTAGATTTCCAAGGGTTCAGGGAAAGGAATGATGAGCAGGAGAAACATGTAAAATTTTTAGAGTAGTGAAACTATTTTCTGTGATACTGTAATGGTGGATACATGTCATTTAATATTTGTTGAAGTCATACAACAAGCAGCACAAACAGTAAGCTCTACTTTAAACTATCAGTGCAAGATGCTAATAGTGCAACTGAGATGGGGTAGAGAAAAGGGTGTCTGGAAACTCTCTATGCTATCTACTTAATTTTTCTGTAAGCACAAAATCTTTCAACATAGCCTATTATTTAAAATTTAGCATTTATCTAATGCCAAATAATTTTTGGTATCATGTGTGAATAGATTTGGATTAGAGACCTGCCATTACCTGCTATTTATTTATTTATTTATTTATTTATTTATTTATTTATTTTTGAGTTGGAGTCTCACTCTGTCACCCAGACTGGAGTGCAGT
>NW_007067630.1:0-1734 GCF_000164805.1 Carlito syrichta
GGAGGGGCATACTTCATCAACAAGGGTACCTGCATAATCAACGTTGTATACCTAACCCTGAATTGTACCCCACATCTTTAAAATAAAAAATAAAAGAATTTTCCATTTTCTACAAAAACTGACTTTTGTCCCCATGTTGTTCAGTGTCACTTGGAGCATGATCCACGTGACAAGTGTCCAAAAAATTAATGCGCAGGAGGTTCTCCAGCTCAAAAAGGTGCTATGTGCCATTCCATCAAATAAGAAAGACTGTTATAGAACTCAATGTTTTCTTTCTCCATTGCCAAGAAGCTCAGAGTTTGGTGTTTATATGTGGTAAACATGTTTTCTAGAGTCCTATAAAATTCAGTCTGTATAGAAGACCATCAAATAAGGAAGACGTTTCATTCCAACCTGTGTTTCACATTTCATTGGTCAGAGCAGGTTCATATTCGCATCGTGTCTCAACGGGGCTTCTCCTGTTAACCACAGAACACAGACAAACTGGGTAACTACTTTTTCCACTCTAAGAGTGCTCTATAACTAATGCCACTCTAAATGCATAGGAGAAAAGTTAATTTATGACATGCAATGGATGGCTTAGAGCAGGCAGGAGCTTTCGAGCTTCAACGGGCATCAGAATCATCTGCTGGCCCCACCCCCTAGAAAATCTGATTCTCTAAGTCTGGGACGGGACCAATCATTTACATTTCCAGTCCTCAGAGATGTTGATGTTGTTGGTCTCAAGGACCACACTTTGAGAACTACTTACTGCCTTAAGATTCAGGTTTAGTTTCCCTCACTGCAGGCTTACAGATGCCATGGGGTAACTGTAAGCTCCTGAAATTACACATAAAATTGCACATGCACGGGTATAAAAGGGGCCCATACCAACTGCTGAAACCACTGCATTAGTGTAATACTTACACAGAGTGGCCTTTACTACCAAGATCTGTTTGAATTTGGCTTCTTACTTTTTTTTACTTCTCCTTTGGGCCAATCGAATCAACACAGAGCCAGATTTGGGCTGTTTCTATTTTCTAATCTTCCAAATTTTGAAGTCATTGGCTTTTAAAAGGGACAGTAGTGAAGAAAGAAAAGCTATTTAGACAGCCGCATCCAAGAGCAAAAGCTCAGCTCCAATGAACTGAATTGAATGTTGGCACAGGAAGGGAGGAATGAATTAGGTGTTTTGGGGTCATCACGGCTTGTGTTGTGGAAAAGATGAGAAAACAATTCTGGCATCTCAAGGAGAAAGTTGCATTTTGATGAGGATTGAAAGATGGGTGGAATTAACAGGCAATGGTTATGAGGAAAGTGGCATTTCAGGCAGAAGAGATAGCAAAAGTCATGGCAGGGAAGTGGGAAAACCAGGAAACAGAATTCCACTGATCTAAAATATAGGATGGAATATAAGCTAAGAAATCTAAGTGCTACTCATTAGGACAGTGTTTCTCAAATGAGGAACTCAGACATGTTCAACAAGGATCACAGGTTCTTTATAAGAAATTTCACATTTTACATTAATTTTTTAAAATTTATTTTAAAGATATGGGGTACAATTCAGGGTTAGTATGTAAGTGGTCATTGTACCGATGAAGTTTGTGTCTCCCATCGGTCCTCACATTGCCTGGGTTGAAATCAGGTCCCCTTATTAGTGTTATATGCCCCCCCTTCCTGGCAGTTACCCACTACTGCCAACCCCTTTCATGTAATATTATGATAAATGTTCAGGGTCCACTTATGAGTGAGAAC
>NW_007067631.1:0-637 GCF_000164805.1 Carlito syrichta
GAGTTGGAGTCTCACTCTGTCACCCAGGCTGGAGTGCAGTGGCGTGCTCATGGCTACTACCACAGCCTCAACCTGCTGGGCTCAGGTAATCCTTCCAACCTCAGCCTTCCAGGGAGCTGGAACTACAGGCATGCGTCACCACACCCAGCTAATATTTTTTTAATATATTGTAGAGATGAGGTTTCACCGAGTTGCCCAGGCTGGTCTCAAACCCCTGGGCTCAGACAATTCTCTTGCCTTGGCCTCCCAAAGTGCTGGGATTACAAGCTTGAGCCCTCTGCGCCTGGCCTCATCCAGGTTTTTAATCTCTTCTGTAAGAGGTTATGAACATGTCTAGGACCACAGTGGTCTCTATTTACTCTCCTGTAAGACTCTGATAACTCCAATAGTACTAACACTTTGAGGGGTCTACATGGATTTGCATTTCTGATGCCCTTATCTGCTCTAGGGCCTCAGTTTATTTAATGTTCTGTTTGGGTGCAGAAGAAAGCAAACAGGAATCTGGCAGAGTGAGATAAGATTTTTGTAATAGGTGCTCGGTTTGAGGAGTTATGTAGCCATATCTTTTGAGACTGCTTAAAAACCACAGTTCACGCATTTAATTCAGGATTTTCCCCCTCCTCATTTTTCAGTAACA
>NW_007067631.1:657-2603 GCF_000164805.1 Carlito syrichta
AGCTAATATTTTTTTTTTTTTTTTTTTTTGAGTTGGAGTCTCACTCTGTCGCCCAGACTGGAGTGCAGTGGCCGCTCCCGGCCACCGCAGCCTCGACCTGCTGGGCTCCGGCGATCCTTCCGCCTCAGCCTTCCGAGTAGCCGGAATTACAGGCATGCGCTACCACGCCCGGCTGATTTTTTGATTTATTGTAGAGATGAGGTCTCGCTGCCCAGGCGGGTCTCGAACCCGCGGGCTCAGGCAATCCACTCACCTCAGCCTCCCAAAGGCGCAGGATTACAGGCTGAGCCACCGAGCCCGGCTATATTTTTTTAATATATTGTAGAGATGAGGTTTCACCGAGTTGCCCAGGCTGGTCTCAAACCCCTGGGCTCAGACAATTCTCTTGCCTTGGCCTCCCAAAGTGCTGGGATTACAAGCTTGAGCCCTCTGCGCCTGGCCTCATCCAGGTTTTTAATCTCTTCTGTAAGAGGTTATGAACATGTCTAGGACCACAGTGGTCTCTATTTACTCTCCTGTAAGACTCTGATAACTCCAATAGTACTAACACTTTGAGGGGTCTACATGGATTTGCATTTCTGATGCCCTTATCTGCTCTAGGGCCTCAGTTTATTTAATGTTCTGTTTGGGTGCAGAAGAAAGCAAACAGGAATCTGGCAGAGTGAGATAAGATTTTTGTAATAGGTGCTCGGTTTGAGGAGTTATGTAGCCATATCTTTTGAGACTGCTTAAAAACCACAGTTCACGCATTTAATTCAGGATTTTCCCCCTCCTCATTTTTCAGTAACAGTCAAACCTCTAAATTTATTTTATTTTATTTATTTATTTATTTGTTTGTTTTTTGAGTTGGAGTCTCACTCTATCACCCAGACTGGAGTGCAATGGCCACTCCTGGCCACCGCAGCCTCGACCTGCTGGGCTCTGGTGATCCTTCCGCCTCAGGCTTCCGAGTAGCTGGAACTACAGGTGCGCGCTACCTCATCCGGCTAATTTTTGTTTTGTTGTAGAGATGAGGTCTTGTCAAGTTGCCCAGGCGGGTCTCGAACCTGCGGACTCAGGCATTCCACTCACCTCGGCCTCCCAAAGTGCTGGGATTACAGACTGAGCCACCTAGCCCAGCCGATTTTTCTTTTTTTTTTTTTCTCTTCCTTTTTTACCCTTCAATTCCATTTTTGTTACTATTCTTTTATTTTTTGCATTCCTTTCTCCCAAATTAACACACTTTCAGAAGACATGTTTATTGCAAAAAAGATCCTGAGTTCTATGAATTCTATGAAATTGCTTATTTTTTTGTGGGAAGTTTATTTTTTAGAAGGTAAGGTTAATGTCATGTTAGACTGTAAAAATTATTCTCACCCTCTTTGGAATGTAAGAACTTTTTTTTTTTTATTTTTTTGAGTTGGAGTCTCACTCTGTCGCCCAGACTGGAGTGCAGTGGCTGCTTCTGACCACCGCAGCCTCGACCTGCTGGGCTCCGGCGATCCTTCTGCCTCAGCCTTCCAAGTAGCCGGAATTACAGGCATGTGCTACCACGCCCTGCTGATTTTTTGATTTATTGTAGAGATGAAGTCTCACTGCCCAGGCGAGTCTTGAACCCGCGGGCACAGTCAATCCACTTACCTCACCCTCCCAAAGGTGCGGGATTACAGGCTGAGCCACCAAGCCCGGCTTATGTAAGAACTTTTTAAAGCTAAACTTCCAGCAGAGAATTTAATGTGAGCATCCATGTATTGAGCCAAAGGCATTGAAAGAAATTGCTATAGTTTTCTACTGCCCATGTTTTCAAGGGATAGTATTTCCAATTTTTTAGGGTACACATATGTAATTTTAAAAATCTTCCCCGAGCCGGGCTCGGTGGCTCAGCCTATAATCCCGCACCTTTGGGTGACTGAGGTGAGTGGATTGCCTGAGCCCACGGGTTCGAGACCCGCCTGGGCAGCGAGACC
>NW_007067631.1:2664-14459 GCF_000164805.1 Carlito syrichta
CTCTGGCAATCCTTCTGCCTCAGCCTTCCAAGTAGCTGGAACTACAGGCGCGTGCTACCAACCCGGCTAAGTTTTTTGATTTATTGTAGAGATGAGGTCTTGCCAAGTTGCCCCGATGGGTCTCGAACCCGCGGGCTCAGGCAATCTACTCACCTCAGCCTCCCAAAGCGCGGGATTATAGGCTGAGCCACCGAGCCCGACTCCTACATCTTTTTTTTTTTTTTTTGAGTTAGCGTCTTACTCTGTTGCCCAGACTGGAGTGCAGTGGCCATTCCTGGCCACTGTAGCCTCGACCTGCTGGACTCCGGTGATCCTTCCACCTCAACCTTCCAAGTAGCTGGAACTACAGGGGCACACTACCACGCCCAGCTAATTTTTGATTTATTGTAGAGATGAGGTCTCGCCAAGTTGCCCTGGCGGGTCTCGAACTTGCGGGCTCAGGCAGTCTACTCACCTCAGCCTCCCAAAGCGTGGGATTACAGACTGAACCACTGAACCCGGCTCCTACATCTTTAAAATAAAAAAATTGGGCAACCCCTTCTAGTCCCCTCCTACTGTGGGAGCTTTTCTGTCTTCTCAATAAATCCTGCTTTAAAATAAAATAAAATAGAAAAAAAAGTCTTCCCAGTTAGGGAATGGATACTTTTCTGTTGTAATTTCTGAAACATTTTCTGCCTTAGTAAAGCAGTGTGTTTAGCAGTGTGTAGCAGAATAAGTGCATTGGACTAGTAATCAGATTCTGGTCCTAATTTTCTTTTCCTTTTTTTTAGGATAGGGTCTCACTCTGTTGCCCAGACTGCAGTGCAGTGGCACAGTCATGGCTCACTGCAGCCTCAAACTCCTGGGCCCAAGTGATCCTCCCACCTCAGTCTTCTAGTAGCTGGGATTATAGGCGTGCACCATTACACTCAGCTATTTTTTAATTTTTAATTTCCTTAGAGACAGGTCTCTCTGTGTTGTCCAGGTTAGTCTTGAACTCCTGGCCTCCTAAAGGCTTGAGCTACCACCCCTAGCCCACAGTTTTTCTTTTATCAGGTTACTAGGCTCTTATGCTTTTGAAGAGATTGGATATGTTAGCTTCTGAGACTCTAGTTATAAAAGTTAAGTCATTCTAGGTTTTATTGGCATTTCTCTAAAGCTGATTAAATTAAAGGAATTTTGCTTTTAATACTGTTCATATAAAAATAGAATTCATTTCAATATAACATGAGTTAGACTTGGATTCTAAAGGGGTTTAGTCAGTGGATGACTAAAACAGTCTTTATATAAAATGGCCTCATGTAGAAATCAGTTTTAAGATACATTCTCTAACATCTTTGAACTAAAATCCAGGATCTCATCTTGAGATTAATATCAAAAATCTCTCATTAACTTGTGTCTTATTTCTATTCAGATATTTTAAAAAAGTAACACATAACTATTTAGGAGTTGACTTTTTCTGTTGTAACTTTCATTAAAATACTATTGCTTTAGTCATTCTTCCCTAAGTTCCTTTTCCTGAGAATAAAAGATTGAGCTCATATCTTTGCATAACGATCAGGAGTGTATTTTAAGCTTAGCATGTTCAAACCTGGCTGACTTGATTAATATGTGGACAGACTAGCACATTAGAACATTTTTAAAGTTCCAGGCTATAAATATGTTTTAAATGAACGTGAGTATGAATAAAATTAATACTTAAGGCCAGGCACGGTGACTCATGCCTATAATCCCAGCACTTTAGGAGGCGAAGGTGAGAGGATTGCCTGAGCCCATGGGTTTGAGACCAGCCTGGGCAACTTGGTGAGTCTTCATCTCTACAATAAATAAAAAAATTAGCCGGGCATGGTGATGTGTGCCTGTAGTTCAGCTACTTGGAAGGCTGAGGCGGAAGGATCTCCTGATCCCAGCAGTTTGAGACTGCGGTGCTACCGCCCTCCAGTCTGGGCTACAGAGTGAGAATCCAACTCAAAACAAACAAACAAACGAACAAACAAACTTAAGCCTTGATTAGGACAGACATTAAAAATGCCTGTTTTCCTGGGTGATTGATTTTCAGTGAGGACCTTACTTGCCCTGCACATTTCTTCCTCTGTATTAAGCAGTGCCAGGAGCAGAGTAAGGAGAGGGTTTGCTCCTTTGGCAATCTGCTACTCTCTTCTTTCAGCAGGGAAAAAAACTGCTGTTTTACTTCTTAAACTCCTGCCATATGGCAAGTTTCTAAAAATAAACTTTGTATTTGTCATTGGACTTCTAAATTTGTAACCTCCATGATCCATGACTAAAGCCAATATAAATACCTATAGGTAGTCTACACATAAAGCTGTGGTACTGTTTTAGTAAGAAAGACCAATCACAACACTTAACTTATCAACCAAATTCATTAATCTTCAGTTTATGTCTTAGTTGAGGACTTATTTTATTATGAGCAAAAACTAGTCAGTTGGTGGTTTTTAATGAATCCCTTTTATTTTTTTGTGCATGACTTGTTGGTGTAATTATGTAGCAGATGTATTCCTGAAAATGTAGAAGTACACTGGAGTTTGACAAGCTGAATTGTTCAAAATATACTAAGGCAGCTGACTTAAAAAGAGCTCTATCATTATTCATTTTAAAAATTCTGGTCACTTGGGCTTTCAATCAACAAGTATATAACGAGCACCTATTATGTGCCAGATACTACTAAATCTTGGGGGAAATGGAGTTGTATAAAGATGACTTGTTCAAATAAAGAGAAAGAAGAAAGAAAACCTGGAGACAGTGTTTTAACTGCTTATGGAGAAATGGACAAATGCTATGAGAACATGGAGAAGAGGCAAGTAGAGTAATAATGAGGGGAATTGGGAAAGGCTTTAGAAAAAAGTTTCAGTTGGATTATTTATTTATTTATTTTATTTTTTATTTTTTTGAGTTGGAGTCTCACTCCATTGTCCAGGCTGGAGTGCAGTGGAACACTCATGACCATACCAGTGTCGATCTGCTGGCCTCTGGTGATCCTTCCATCCCAGCCTTCCAAGTACCAGAACTACAGGCACATGCCACCACTCCTAATTTTTTTTTTTTGAGTTGGAGTCTCATTCTGTCTCCCAGACTGGAGTGCAGTGACCGCTCCCGGCCACTGCAGCCTCGGCCTGCTGGGCTCCGGCGATCCTTCCGCCTCAGCCTTCCAAGTAGCCAGAATTACAGGCATGCGCTACCATGCCCGGCTGATTTTTTTTGATTTATTGTAGAGATGAGGTCCTGCTGCCCAGGCGGGTCTCGAACCCGCGGGCTCAGGCAGTCCACTCACCTCAGCCTCCCAAAGGCATGGGATTACAGGCTGAGCCACCGAGCCCGGCTTCCTGGCTAATTTTTAAAAATTTTTATTGTAGAGAACAAGTCTCATTAAGTTGCCCGGGCTGGCCTTGAACCCATGGGCTCAGGCAATCCACTCGCCTAGGTCTCCCAAAGTTCTGGGATTACAGGCTGAGCCACTGAACCTGGCCTTAGTTGAATTTTAAATAGTAATAAACATTTTTTATGATAGAGGCTATATTTTATTGAGTGTCCTATATGCCAGCATTAGCTGATGTTACCCAGCAGGGAAAAGGGGGAAAGAACATTCCAGGCAGTAGGAGATACAATAGAACTGTCAAAGATTGTATGTTCTAGAAGGAAATTTGATGTGGCTAATGGAGGGAGTAGGAGTTGGGGATCAGTAGTGAGAGCAAAGACTAGAGAGACTGGGTGGGATCAGACTTTGAAGACCCATTTCTGTCCCTGCTGCCATGTCTTTGTTCTCTTTTCCTCGCCTGGAAAGTCTTTCTTCTTTGCCAGTCTAACCTATTTTTAAACGTCCAGCTTTAGGACATCTCTTATGTGAAACTTTCATCCCCTTTCCTGAAAGCTTACTAATTTTTGATTGACTGATTGCATAAAGAGGTTGTATTATGTCTTATAATAGAGACTTCCATTTCTTGAACTATTTTTTGTTGTTTAATCTATCCAGCTAGTTTCTTGACTCCTTAAGAGGAGAGAATGAATCCTCTTTAGCATCTGGCATAGTGCTCATCACATTGTGGGGACTCAATAAATATAAATATGGAACATTTGTAGATACAAACTATTAAGATGACCCAGCTACAATGGTTGAGATTGCCTTTTTTTTTTTTTTTTTTGAGTTGGATTCTCACTCTGTTGCCCAGGCTGGAATGCAGTGGCATGCTCACAGCCACTGCAGCTGCTGGTTTCAGGTGATCCCTCTGCTTTAGCCTTCAAAGTAGCTGGAACTATAGGCGTGCACCACCATGCCTGGCTAATTTTTTGATTTATTGTAGAGACAAGTTCTTGCCATGTTGCCCAGACTGGTCTTGAACCTGGACTCAGGCAGTTCTCACACTTCCGCCTCCCGAAGTGTTGGGTTTAGAGGCGTGAGCCACTGTGCCCGGCATCTATGTTTATTTAAGAGGCATTTCTTAACACCAGTAATAGCAATTTTCAGAGGTATTGTCCTTTGAATGTAAAATAAGTTAATAAGTACTTGTCTCACAAGGTTGTTGTAAGAATTAGATTAATTAGTACATTTAATCACTTAGAACAGTGTCTAGCATATAACAAGTACTCATATAGTGCTACCTATTATTTAACTCCAACCGTGTGAACCTTTTTGCCAGTGATAGAACTCAACAACTGTTGTAGGCATAGAGAGGATACAAAGGAGATAAGCAACAACCTCTTACCTTTGAAACCAAATGCCCTTTAGGAATTGGAAGAACTGCTTATATTGCATAAACTTTTTTTTCTGTTTGTATTTTAGTGATCGGAGGTGTAGTTGGCATGGAATTGAATCTCATCTGTCTGTGGGAATTATAAGCAAGGTAGGTCCCAGGTTTATTTACTCTTCTTATTTCCTTTCCTAATGTGGTTGTTAGTATTTTCAGTTATATTGACCTAGAATAGGTTATATTTGGTTATTGTTTAGGGAAACGTGATGTTTTCAGTCTCATTCACCATGGCTCTATGATGGTCTGGCGTCATGGCTTATCTAATGTTGTGGACTACATCTAGTTATCTTGTTAGGATTGTAGAGAATGCTAAGGAACAGCATAACCAATTTAAAATGGTGGGTGGTCATAGAATAGAACCATGAATTTATACAAATACCCACCCACACACATCTCTATCTCTCTGTCCTTGAGGGTAGAAGTTCTTGTATTGGAGTCATTATGTAAACCAATTTGGGATGGTGAATAGTGATAGGCTAGCTAATTCTGATCACTCTAAAACTCAGTAGCCTATGTGAATTATAACCTAAATGTAATAAAGGGCCTGACTTGACAGTAGCCACACAGGCCATCAAGGGCACCAAGAAATTTTGTTACTGATGACAGGATCTGTCCTTCTAAACAAAAGTATACCAGATATGGCTTTGGCTCACATATCTGTCTGATGTCAGATACCCACAAAAAGAGCTATAGTTATAGTTTACATAGTTCTGAAAACCTATTTCTGTCAGAACGTTTCCTGTCAAAGCAAGGGCTAGTGCTAGTTTGTGTAGTTCTAGTTTTCTATCATCTTAAGTATGTTGGGACCCCGTTGCTCTTTGGTGCGAGACTTGGATAACTTGTAGAATAAACTTGATAACCAAAACAATACGCCTCACAACCACTTGTGCATGGAGTTTTATGGGTTGCTGTCAGTTTTTGAATTCTTGTTGCACTTAGAACAGCATAGATTCTTGAGACATGCTTTCTCTCTGTCACAAATAAAAGCAACCTTTAGCTACTAGAAAAACAGTGTAGCCACTTCCTATAACATGAAGAATATGGCCTTGGAATTGACACTACTGCCAAGAAAGGAGGAGAAGTCAAAGTTTAACTTCTGCAAATGAAACCCTTCATCATCATCTGGTGGCTTAAATTTTCTGAGTTCGATCTGGGTTATCAGTCAGGAAGTCTTTTTTCTATTGTTCTACTTTTATTCTGGGGTAATAATAAACATGAAATTGATGAAAATATTGTACTATAAGAATGAATGGAAAATAAAGAAAAAAGCTGAATTTATTAAATGTTTACTGGGGTTAGGCATGGTACTGTAAACTTTCACATATGTTCTTTTATTGAAATATGTCAAGTTTTTTTATATTAACAGTTTTTCAAGCCTACGTGGATAATATTTTCATGACTATTAGTATCTTGAGCTGCTTTGAGCTTTATTATAGCCATTTAAAGGAAATAGGATTACATATTGATTTATGTTACTTCATTTGTGCTTGCTGGACCATTGTTTTATGGAGAAGAAAAGAAACTACCCATATGATTTAGATGTTTTTTGTTTTTATCTTCTGAGCTTGCTACTGATTTAGCCAAAGAAAGGGAGGAGACTAGCAGGTCTGAAATTAGAGACACCTATGCTGTTTTGGGAAGCTGAGACTCTTGATCCAGAGTGTGCTGAAGTTGGTGCAGGTCAGGTCAGAGTAGTTTAATATTTTCAGAGTTCAAAGCAGATCTGAATTGGGGTTATTTATAGGTGCAGTTTTGCCTGGTCTCTTTGTATCTACAAACGGCTTAAATAAAATACAGTATTGATGTTTTGGGAGACTTGTGCAAAAGTTGCTGAACCAATGCAAATTAATCTTCACTAAATATACCCCAAAATTCCCCAGTTGGCTGTTTTGACTGATTAAGAGAATTGACTGTTTTCACTATGCTTATAAAGAAATTAGCATACATACTTTTAAAACAAGTATACATTTTATTTTGTTTTTACGTTTTCTCTTGAAATTCTTCTCTTATTGGAGGTACTGTCTCTACATCTCTCAGCCATATGCAGTAATTGTGGGATCAGAATACGTTTTTCAGCTCTCTCCTATGTGATATGAAATTAGGCTGAAGTGTTACTTCTCCTTATTTTACTTTTACAGTTTCCAAATCTATTTTTCTTTTTTTTTTTTTTGAGTTGGAGTCTCACTCTGTCACCCAGGCTGAAGTGCAGTGGCACGCTCATGGCCAACATAGCCTCGACCTGCTCGACTTAGGCGATACTTCCACCTCAACTTTCCAAGTAGCCTGGCTAATTTTTCGATTTATTGTACAGATGAGGTCTCACCAAGTTGCCCAGGTTGGTCTCAAACCTGTGAGCTCAGGCAATCCTTTCACCTCCACCTCTCAAAGTGCTGGGATTATAGATGTGAGTCACCATGCCCGGCCCAAATCTGTTTTTCAACTCTTAAAATAATGAGCTTTTATTGTGGTCAGAGCAAGGTCTATAAAACATTACCTAGAGATACGAGGTACCAAGGGCTGAAGGACACATGAACATTTGTTAATCTATGAACATTTTCATTGTTATTTTTCTATTGAATGAATTA
Organism: Carlito syrichta; assembly: GCF_000164805.1. Lineage (NCBI taxonomy): Eukaryota > Metazoa > Chordata > Mammalia > Primates > Tarsiidae > Carlito > Carlito syrichta. The sequence goes on from NW_007067631.1 coordinate 9,992, forward strand.
CTGTGTTTTCCATCTTGACTACTTTTAATAGTTTAGTCAGAGAAACCTTAATATAATTTTTCCTTGTTTGGTGAACAAGTAACACTTTTTAAAATTTTTGATTTGGAGTCTCACTCCATCGCCCAGGCTGCAGTGCAGTGGCATACTCACGGCCACCCCAGCGTCGACCTGCTGGCCTCCGGCGATCCTTCCACCTCAGCTTTCCAAGACGCTACAGGTGCACGCTATCATGCCTGGCTAATTTTTGATTTTTGATTATAGAGATGAGGTCTCACCAAGTCGCCTGGGCTGGTCTGGAACCCACAGGCTCCCAAAGTGCTAGGATTACAGGGTTGAGCCACTGTGCCCAGCCAATAATGCTTTTTAAAAAACAGTTTTATTTAGGTATAATTTACATACTACAAAATTTCCTGTTTGAAGTGTACAGTTCAATTTTTTTTTTTTTTTTGAATTGGAGTCTCACTCTGTCACCCAGGCTGGTGTGCGGTGGCACGCTCACGGCCACCGCAGCCTCGACCTGCTAGGCTCAGGCAATCCTTCCGTCTCAGCCTTCCAAGTAGGTGGAACTACAGGTGCACCACAGAACCACAGGCATGTGCCACCACACCTGGCTAGTTTTTGTGATTTAGTGTAGAGACCATGTTGCCAGACTGGTCTCGAATCCCCAGGCTCAGATAATCCTCTCACCTCACCCTCCCAGAGTGTTGGGATTACAGGCTGAGCCACCATGCCTGGCCCACAAGGTTCCCTTGTAAACATCACTTTTTAAATTCCTTTAAAGTTATTCTGCACATTATATTAAGTTCTGCATTAGATTTAGTCTTCTTCCTCCTGCAAAGTTTTCCACCATTCTGCCGATTGCATGTCTTCTTTCCCCTTTTATATATTAGTTTTTTATTGCTAGTCGGGCATAAATAACACTCTTTTGTCGTCTTTATTTCATTTTTTCACTACTAAAAAGTGTAACCTTTCTTGAAAATAAGGGATTTATTTAGCTTCTATTCAGAGTTATATTTTTTCTTTGAAATATATGATCCTGTAATGTCTCAGGCCTCTCAGTAAGAGCTTTTGTTACTAACCATGGTTTTCTTGTTCACTTCCTTTGGTATTTACTTGTTTTTAAAGGAACTAATTTATTGGATTTTCTGTGTGTGTATTAGGCACACACACAAAATTAGCTAGGTATTTGCTAATTTGGAGAATTTTGTTCTATGTGTAAGTATTCAGATGTTCAGTAAAAATAATACGTGAGCTGTTTAAAGGTCTATGATGTTAGTTTGTCTCATCATTTGTTTAAGTTCCTGTCTGCCAGATTTATCCATTGTAATTTGTCTTTTTCTCTTTATAATCATAATCTATAGGATCATACTGATTACTTTCTTTTGCTATCTCTTGTAGAGAAGAAGTACCATGTAGTTATCACAATGGAAATATCTCTCCTTAGAGCACCAAGCTAAAGTGGCTAACAGTGTTTGAAAATTGAGTATTATGTGTGAGGCAATATGTAAAAAAAATGGAGTTTAGAGTTCATTTAATTTGAGCTTCTTTGTGATGTGAACTTTTAAGTGCAGAGTTTAAATAATAAGTTGCTTAAGAGCCTTGGGATGCAAATCTAGTTTTCCTTGGGTCATAAGAAATATATGATTTATTTACTGATAGCCTTTTCATAGTTGTACTTTAGTAGAGTATTAACATTTTTTATAGCTTTCAGACAAGTTCTTTCCTGTTTTTAAGAATCACTTCCTCCAGTCTTCTTATGTGTGCCTTAGAACAATACAGCTCTTAGTGAGGTGCCTGGAGTTATCTGGGTTTGAACTGTGGCTCAAAAGTTGTTTAACCTCTGTATACCTCAGTATTCTCCTTTGTAAAGTAGAATAATAATGCCTCATAAGTTTGCTGTGAGGATTAAATAGGTATTTGGCATAGTTTCTGGTCACAAGCTTTCAGTAAGTTATATATTCTTCAAAATCTGATAAAACTTGCCACATAATACTTAGTGACTTTTTCCTTAAATCTATGCACCATATGCATAAACATGTAAATATTTATGTTTTCCTTAAATCTATGCACTATATGCATAAACATGTAAATACCTGTAGACTTTGCTCAAGAAAATAATTTTAGACATTTCTTCTGTAATTATCTTTGTCCCATCCTTGGAAGGACAATTTTTTTTTTTTTGGAGTCAGAATCTCTCTCTGTTGCCCGGGCTGGATTGCAGTGGCATGCCCATGACCACCACAGCTTTGACCTACTGGACTCAGGAGATCTACCTCAACCTTTCAAGTAGCTGGGACTACAGGTGCATGTCACCACGCCTGGCTAATTTTTTGATTTATTGTAGAGAAGCGGTCTTGCTAAGTTGCCCAGACTGGTCTCAAACTCCTGGTCTCAGGTAGTCTCTCTCCTCTTCTCCCAGAGTGTTGGGGTTACAGGCATGAGCACTGAGCCTGGCTGAAAGGAAATTTATTTTTTAAAAAAAATTTTTGGTGGTAATTTGCTATGTTACCCAGGCTAGTTTCAAACTCCTGACCTCAAGCAATCCCTTGGAGGAAATTTAGAATCACATTTAACTTAGGATACTTGTAGAGTCCATATGGTAACCATTTCCCCCCCTTAAATGTCTACATTTGCTGCATACTACTTTGAACATAACACCTAGGGACTGCCCAGTACTACCAAAAAAAAAAAAAGGCAAATATTCTTTCTACTTCAGATTATGTGCTCTCAATTCATACCTTGGAAATGGTTAATTCAAGGCACTGTTAGCTACTTTACTTACATCTCTTCTCTAGATTAGAGACTACAGTTCATTAAGTGATGATCAGTTGATCTAAGAGTAATTATCAGCTAAATTTTTCAGTAGTTCTCCAGGGGGAAGGTACCATATCTCCGTAGAATATTTGGAAAAATATGGGGATATTTTTGGTTGTTAAGTCATTATGGGTGATGTATCACTAGCATTTGGTGATCAGGTACTGGGGTAATAGTCCAAAACATAGAATTGTTCACTCAAAATGCCAGTAGCTTCGTGATAGAGGTAAAGACTTGGTGAATTGGTATATAATGTTTTATTTTATCTGAGTTATAAAAAAGGTTAATGGTTAAGGCAGGAATTTTTGAGTTTTTTTTTTAGTTGAAGTCTTACTCTGTCACCCAGACTGGAGTGCAGTTGCATGATCATGGCTACTGCAGCGATGACCTTCTGGGCTCAGGTGATCCTTTTGTCTCAGCCTTCTAAGTAAATGGAAATACAGCTGTGTGCCAACATACCTGGCTAATTTTTTGATTTATTGTAGGGACAAGGACTTGGCAAGTTGCCCATGCTGATCTTCAACCCCCGGGCTCAGGCAACCTCTCATTTCTCAAAGTGTGCTGGAATTTCAGGCATGGGCCACTCTGCCTGGCAGAGATCATATTTTGAAAGAATCTTTCAGACATGTAGTATATAATCTCTGAATTCATCAAGGGGAATTGGTCCATATTTTCTCATTTGGGAGAGTAAGGTATTTTCTTGAAGATTCTGAAGGTATTTGCCATTATGAATGTGTTTTGGTGGTATTTAATTCCTAGAATTAGGATTAGTTGAATGGCTAGAATGGTTTAGTGGTTAAAAACAATTGGCATTATATTCCTTTAGAAATCTGTATATCTTCATGGATGATGGAAATAATATAATTTGTGCCTGGCGTTCCAGTGATGCCTGAATATTGCTTGCACTGTTCTTTCTTTCTCTCTCTCTCTTTTTTTTTTTTTGAGTCAGAGTCTCACACTGTCCCCCAGGCTGGAGTGCACTTGCACAATCATGGCTCACCACAACCTCAACCTCCTGGGCTCAGGCAATCCTTCTGCCTCAGTCTCCCAAGTAGCTGCCACCACACCTAGCTAATTTAATTTTTGTAGAGACGAGTTCTCACTGTGTTGCCCAGGGTGGTCTTGAACTTCTGGATCCAAGTGATTATCCTGCCTTAGCCTCCAAGTGCTGGGAATATAGGTGTGAGCTACCGTGCCTAGCCCCAGATCTGTTTTCTACTATCTGCCCTACTCTGTCCTTGACTAAACCACCTTCATCTCTCAGACATTTCCAATAGTCTCCTAATTGCACTCCCTGTTTGCTCTCATGTCTTGCCATCACCCAGCTCTGTTCTCCTTTCAGCTTCTAATTGATGCTTTAAAAATGTTTTTCTGGTTATATCATCCCTACTGACTATTACTTCAAATTTTTTTTATTGTGGTGAAATACAAATAAAATTTCCCATCTTAATGTATTAAATGCATTCATAGTGATATTCAGGTGTCACCGCCATCTATCTGCATAGCTGTTTTCATCTTGTAAAACTGGAACTCTATACCCACTAAACAGTATCTCCCTATTCCCTCCCACCTGACCCTAGCCCCTGGAAACTACCATTCTACTTTGTCTCTATAATTCTGACTACTATAAGTATCTCTTTTTTTTTTTTTTTTT
>NW_007067631.1:15078-17460 GCF_000164805.1 Carlito syrichta
TAGTCTAGGTGACAGAGTGAGACTCCAGCTCAAAAAAAAAAGCGTATATGATGTTTTGAATAAAAATATGAAAATCAGCCAGGTGTGGTGGTTCATGCCTGTAATCCCAGCACTTTTGGTGACTGAGGCAGGAGGATTGCTTGAACCTAGGAGTTTGAGACCAGTCTGGACAATATAGCAAGACCTCATTTCTACAAAAAAAAAAATAAGATAATTAGCAAGGTGTAATGGTACACACCTGTAGTCCCAGCTACTTGGGAGGCAGAGGCAGGAGAATCCCTTAAGCTCGGGAGGTTGAGGCTGTGATGAGCCATAATTGAACCACTACACTTCAGCCTCGGTGACAGAGTGAAACCCTGACTCAAAAATTAAAAAAAAATTAAAGTAGTAATTATTGGCTGGGCACAACGGCTCAGACCTGTAATCCCAGCTCTGTAGGAGGCAGAGGCAAGAGGATTGCCTGAGTCCGGAGGTTTGAGACCAGCCTTGGCAACTTAACGAGACCTCATTTTTACAATAAATCAGAAAATTAGCTGGTTATGGTGGCTCACATCTGTATTTCCAGCTCCTTGGGAGGCTGAGGTGAGTGGATTGCCTGAGCCTAGCAGGTCATGGTTGCAGTGGTTGTGAGTGTGCCAGTGCACTCCAGTCTGGGCAACAGAGTGAGACTCAAACAAACAAACAAACAAATAAATAAAAATACGGTAGTAATCATTGACCTTGGATATCTAAAACGAGGTATATTATAGAGCCCTTTTGCTCAGCATTGAGGCCTAGCAGCATTGTTTCTTCTTTTGCTATCATCACAATCCTGCTACATTCACCTTTCCTTCCAGTGCATTGCTTGGCCTGTTTTATTGATCTGATCTTCCCTTCATATTGGCAGACATGATAGCTGCTGTAGATTTTGTTGCAATATTTTTGTTTTTTGGTAAGTGGATGTGAGGAGAGTCTTGGCATTTTAAAAGACAAGATAATGTGCTGATTCGAATAGCCCAGAATCCTGCACATGGTTTTATTATTTGTTTAAAGAAAAGGCATTGTGGTAGTATGGAAGGGCTGAATTGAGAGTCAGAAGGCCTGTGTTCTCCTTCTGACTTTGCCTCTAATTCGTTTGGTGACCTTGGGCAAATGGCTTATATTCCTTCTGAACTTTATTTAATTTCTTTATCACCTGAAATCATTGGATACTTTAGGTTTCTTTAAATCTCCAATTTTAGCTGGGCGCAGTGGCACACACCTATAATCCCAGCACTTTGGGAGGTGGAGGTGAGAGGATTACCTGAGCTCAGGGGTTCAAGACCAGCCTGAATAACATGACGAGACCTCATCTCTACAGTAAATCAGAAAATCAACTCGGCATGGTGGCACATGCCTGTGGTTCCAGCTACTTGGAAAACTGAGGCGGAAGGATCACCTGAACCCAGCAAGTCAAGGCTGTGGTGGCCATGAGTGTGTCACTGCACTCCAGCCTGGGCAACAGAGTAAGACCCCAACTCAAATAAATAAGTAAATAAATAGATAAATCAGTCAATAAATAAACCCCCAATTTAGAAATTCTACCATCTTTTTGACAAGATTTTGAGGCACTGGAAGACGGTTTCTCTACTTTGTCATCCTGATTTTCTCCCATCTTGTGTAATCTGAATACTTTGAAGAAGGAAAATAATCTTTAATTTGTCACATTTGATTATTGTAATGCAATAATTTCAGAATTGTGATTACAAAATAATCTGGACTATATAATAAAGTACTATGTAGATGGTAAATATTACATATATCACTATGGGGATGAAATACAAATGTTATATATATCACTATGGGGATGAAAAATGGAGATAAGCAACTTCTTCCTGTGCATTTTCTGTGAACTGCTCAGTGGTCACAATCTTATTATCCATATTAAGAGTCTTTCGGGCTTGACTTTACTATGCTTTCCTTGAGTTGTGAAACTGATTCCTTGCACTAATCTCTTTGTATTAAGTTTTGTGCCCTGAGTGTGCTTAATTCAGTCAGAGGTAAAACTGGGGAATTGTTTTGAGGGTTGAAAACCCTCCTCTTTCATCTCAAGGCAGTACTGCGGGAAAATTTAGACCCAGAAAAGATAAGGTTACTAAAGTTATGACTGCCCAGTTTGTGAGGTGGGCCCCTAGTGTCATACAAGGAGCTATGGTTTTGTTTTTGCACATTTTGTTTTTCTCTAAACATTCTAGCTTTCTCTCTAAGATACTAGTGAGCTGTCTTGTGACTTTGTCTTCAAGTTATTGGAAGTACTGGTAGACGTCTGTTAAAGTTTAAGGAAATAGGCTAAACAAAGCTCTGAATTTTTTTTTTTTTTGAGTTGGAGTCTCACTCTGTCACCCAGAATGGAGTGCAGTGGCC
>NW_007067632.1:0-635 GCF_000164805.1 Carlito syrichta
ATTCACTCAACTCATCACCATCACCACACACGCACACACACACACACACACACACACACACACACACCTGCTTAACATTCTTCATCTAATTCCTTCCTGTCATTAAGCAGGGTTACTATGTTCAGCTGTATAGTCCCAGCACTGCAAAAGTCTCAAGAGCACCAGTCACATAGATTACAATGTAAATGAAGTCCTTGGAGTTGTGCAGTGCCCAACCTGTACAAGCATACATGGCAAACCTTTCTTAAGGTTTGACCTAGGTGTTAATTCCCCAGGGAGACCGGTTAGTTCTCCACTCATACTGCATCTGTATTCTTCTTTAAAGCATCTAGCTTAAGCCCATTTAAAGAGTTAGTTGAGGCTGGGCTCAGTGGTTCACGCCTATAATGCCAGCACTTTGGGAGGCCGAGGCAAAGAGACTGCCTGAACCACAGGTTTGAGAACAGCCTGGGCAACTTGGCAAGACCTCATCTCTACAATAAATTAAGAAAAATTAGCCAGGCATGGTGGTGGTGCCTGTAGTTCCAGCTACTTGGAAGACTAAGGCGGAAGGATCATCTGAGCCCCAGCAAGTTGAGGCTACAGTGGTCGTGAGCATGCCACTGCACTCCAGCCTAGGTGACAGAGTCAGACTC
>NW_007067633.1:0-635 GCF_000164805.1 Carlito syrichta
CAGCAGGCCGAGGCTGCGGTGGCCGAGAGCGGCCACTGCACTCCAGTCTGGGCGACAGAGCAAGACTCCAACTCGGGAAAAAAAAAAGTAAAAAGCAAAAGAACCAATTGGGTAGAAAGAAAAGAGCATAGAACTTAATGTTAGAACTTGTGTGTGTTCTGGCTCTTAGTTTACACACCTCTCTGAACCTTAGTTTCTTGCCAGTAGAGTACAGCTAGCAGTCATATTAGCATCGCAGCGTTATTTGTTGTAAGTACTAAATGAGATAACAGATGTGAAAGCACTCTGTAAAGCAGTATACAAATGTTGGCTTTTATAAAACACAGTACCTGTCTTCTAGGAACTTATGGTGTGGCAAAATGTAAATAGTGAATCACAATACACAGCAGAATGAGACAAATGCTATTACAGAAGTGAAACCCATATGCTATGGAAATAAAAAAGGAACATTTAACTCCATTTCATTTCTTGCCTCATTCAAGAAAGATTTTGTGCATCTTGTGGTAGTATGAAAAACCTACCAAGGTAACAAACTTAGAAGTAGGAAAAGATAAAACATCTATAGTAGAGTTGCAGTGTGCAATCATAGCTCACTGCAGCCTCGAACTCCTAGACTCAAGTGATCCTCCTGTCTC
>NW_007067634.1:0-632 GCF_000164805.1 Carlito syrichta
CAAACAAACAAACAAACAAACAAACAAAAACAGTGAAGACTTAGAAAAAAATGATTCTAAGATAACAAATCCTTTCTAGAATCACAAGCAACAATAAATCTGCTAGAGAGACCAGTGATGTGCCAATGACTTCTTCTACAAAGGCAGCCCATCTACAGCTGGGCTTTGCATCCTGGGACTGCCACCTCCCTTAGGGTTCCACTGCTTGGATCAGGGTGGGCTCTTTCTTCCACACCAGTCCATCCTTGGGCAGGTCAGCAGCCCGGGCAGTGCTTTGCCATGGCAAGAAGGAAGGGGGTGGTCAGATTCCCTTCTAAGGCATGTGAGCTGGCAGATGCTGAATGAATGGCTTTACAGCAGAAAGTAGGCATAGGATGAGGTTTTGAGAGAATCCACAAGGCACCGTTCAGGTGTGAGAGATAGTGGCAGGCCCACATCATTCTGCACATAAGAAGCAGCTCTAGGCTGGGTGTGGTGGCTCTCACCTGTAATCCCAGCACTTTGGGAGGTGGAAGCGAGAGGATTGCCTGAGTCCAGGGGTTCAAGACCAGCATGGGCAACTTGGTGAGACCTCATCTCTACAATTAAAAAAAAAAAAACTCGGTGGCTCAGCCTGTAATCCCGCGCCTTTG
>NW_007067635.1:0-678 GCF_000164805.1 Carlito syrichta
TTGTAGTTCCTGCTACTTACATGACTGGGGCAGAGGGAACACCGGTACCCAGCAGGTCGAGGCTGTGGTGGTCAGGAGCGGCCACTGCACTCCAGTCTGGGCGACTGAGTGAGATTTTGACTCAAAAAAGAAAGAAAGAAAGAAAGAAAGAACGAAAGAAAGAAAGAAAGAAATACATTCTCCTGTAACCTTTCTACCCTCAGTCCTTTGTCCCTGCCCCCTCACATGGGAGGTTCCCCCAAGCTCTTCACCTTCCAGCCCCAAACCCCAAATGCCTTCCCACACTTTGATGCAGTATTTCCTGAGGCTCCCTGGCAGGGTTGCTGCTGGCTTTCCTCTCCTAGGTGAGTTATGTGCCACAGGCAGGCCGACCCTTCGACATGGCAGCAAGGAACTTCTGCCAAGAAAAGACAGGGACACATCCCTCAACTGGGGACATTTCTTTACTCCCAAACACCTGTTTGTGTGGGTGTGGAGACGGGTTCTCCCCGCGTGGCCTGGGCTGGCCTTGGGTTCATGGTCTCCAGCCATCCTCATACCTCGGCCTCACAGAGCTTTGGGCAACCAGGCGTGGGCCTTAGCGCAAGGCCTTCTGGCTCATTTTCGATGAAGGATCGTGGTGGGACTTGGGGATTCAGCCTCATCATTCCAATGATTTGGGAGGCTGAGGTCAGTGGC
>NW_007067636.1:0-631 GCF_000164805.1 Carlito syrichta
AAAAAAAAACAAAAAACAAAAATTCCAACTGATACATGAGGAAAGAATGATAGAATGTCAATATTTTGTAACCACTAATGAAATAAAGGTTCTAGTCAGTGATCATGAATGACTGCTAAAACTATGAGGTGAAAAACCGATAGGGAACTTTTTAGTGGGTAGATTAGGCTGACAGCACCTGAATCTGTTGATCAATCTTAACTTCACAAAAAGAGATGGCCAGGCATAACAGTAAGTCCTTACTTAATGTTGTCCACTGGTTCTTGGAAACTTTGACTTTATACGAAATGATGTTAACAAAACCAATTTTACTGAGGCTATTTGATATAAACAAAAGTTAAAGTTTCTCGTTGGGTGTGGTGGCTCACACCTGGAATCCCAGCACTTTGGGAGGCAGAGGCAAGAGGGCCTGAGCCCAGGGGTTTGAGACCAGCTGGGGCAACTTGGTGAGACCTTGTCTCTACAGTAAATCAAAAAATTGGCATCACTCTTTTCTGTCTTGACAGATGGCACAACCATACATCCAGCTACCAGTGGTCAATAAATAGTTCTTCTGATAAAAAGAATGCTTTTCTAGCTAATCCAGAAAAGATCTCTTGTATGACTCATGATTATCAACCATAATAAATAT
>NW_007067637.1:0-622 GCF_000164805.1 Carlito syrichta
ACACACACACACACACACACACACACACACACACACACACACACACACACACACACGTACGCTTTCCTTAAAAGATCTGCAGTCTTCCTGATTCATGCCCAAATTTTTCTTTGTAGGTCACCCTCTGTACCATCAGGAGGTCAAGTTGGGTTTATTTTCAAAATCTTCTCTAGCCTGATAAGTGTAAGAAGAAACAAACTTTTGAACAAGGAATTGCTTATTTGGCAAACCACAGTTCAAGCATCTAGTCCGCAGGTATAGACTGAGATCAACTTTTAAATAAATAATCAGGTTGACTTAAGTAAATCACTGCCAAAATATGTTCATCTATGAATGGGAACCTTGAATGGTTATAATAACAAAAAGACCAACAAAACAGTAAATCAGTTTTCACAAAGGTTCTGGAGAGACTACCTTTTATTCAGATGATTTCCTGCCCCCAGGTCTGGCTGGTCTACAGGCAAGGAAGGAAAATCTCTAACAAATGGTGAGGTATTTGAGAGTTAAGTAAAGGCCTGATGATACAAAGATCTGTCTTCCAGAGTCGGCTGAAATGGTGTACTTCCCACACAGGTCTTCCCCTTTACGTGGAAGAGTAGGGCAGCCAACTCTTCCCAACTCA
>NW_007067638.1:0-685 GCF_000164805.1 Carlito syrichta
GAAGGCTGAGGCGGAAGGATCACTGGAGCCCAGCAAGGTTGAGGCTGTGGTGGTCGGGAGTGTGCCACTGCACTCCAGCCTGGGTGACAGAGTGAGACTCCAACTCAAAAAAAGAAAACTTTCATATATTTTTCTAATCTAATTTAATATATAATCACCACATTTACCGTCTGCCTATTTCTTTTTTATATTTTTAAATTTTTTTTTTAAGGCCAGTCAAGTGAGGCAGTGCTAGTTGAAAAGGAACTTAACATTTGATACTGGCACTTTTGAAAATTATTATGAATAATTTACATTTGATGTGCATGTTGGTGAAAAAATTTTTAAATATTTTGATGTTAGGAGTTGATGAGGTTATGATATAAAGTTTGGCCCTAGTATTTTGAATCCAATATGAAGGTCAATAGAGTAAGATTTGAATTGGGTGAGCATAAATAGTTTTATAGAATTAGATTAAGAATTAACAGAATTTAATAGGATGTAGATGAAATCGTGTAGGATTAGTTATAATTTGGGTGCAGGAGAGAGAATACCTTTTCTTAAGAGATAATACCTTGAAAGGTTTAGTCTGATAAACTATTAAAAGAAAATGAGGCATATCTGGAGTATTTTTTGCTCTTTGCCTCCCCAGCGTTTAAGTTTAGATTAAAAGGAACACTCCAGCTTATAAGATATGGAATCACAA
>NW_007067639.1:0-1580 GCF_000164805.1 Carlito syrichta
ACCTGCTGTGTGCCTGGCCCTGTGCCCGGTGGAACAGCCGCGAGGGTGGCCCCCAGCGGCTCCTGTCTCCTCGGAGCCCGCAGTCTAGAGGTCCCCCCCACGCCCCGGCCTCTCTCACCTCCACACCCCTCCTCCCACCTCTGCCCACCCCTCCTGGCCCTTGGCACAGCCCCTCCCCCCGGCTCCTGCTCAGGTCTGTCAGCAGCCCCCATCCCACAGAAGCAGGGGCCTTAGGACCCCTGCCCCCGGCTGACAGTCTCTCTGGCCCAGCCCCCGGACATCCTCTGCCTCAGGTGCTTCTTGAGGGGGGTCCTGGAGAGCCCCCAAGACCCAGCCTGCCACCCAGCACTCCTGCCCTCCCGCAGGAGCCTCAGAAAGGCCCTCCAGTGTTCTACGACTCGCGCACCCCTCCCCCAGGGAAGGAGCGCCTAGGTCCCAGAAGGCCGGGCCTGGAGGCACAACCCCTCCCAGCCTTTGGCCACATGCCCCAGAAAACCTTCCTTTCCCAGAGTCTGAGACACTTTCCTCCCGCTCCTGGCCCAGCCCGAGGTCCCCAGATCAATTCATCTCCCCTCCCCTCCCTCCATCAGATCCTGCTTTCAGCAAGAAAGGATCTGAGGGACTAACGCCTACCCAAGCCATAATGATGAATAATGGCTTCATGTGGGTGTTTACAGGGGACAGCAAGGCTGCTTTAATGGAGGCATTTCAGCTTGGAGAAGAGTGAGCGGAGGTGAGGGGCTCAAGCCCGACTCCTCCTCCCCGCAAGCCCAGTTCAGCTCAGTTCAACAGCTCAATTCCACCTGAGTTCCAACTCTGTGCCAAGTTTGGTGTGGCTGCTGGCAACACAGAAAAGTGAGCCCATGCTCTAGTGGGGAGGGAGATGAGACCCCTCCAGGACAACCCACAAGGCTTGTGATGAGGCTGGGAACATGTGTGGACAGCCTGAGACCTGCGGGGCCCATGGAAGGGAATGGGCGCAGGTGATTGGAAAAGGGGGCAAGCTGGGAGGTGATCAGGCCTGCTTCTTGGAGAAGGGAACATCCGGGCAGACAGGAAGAAAGGGGTGGGCATTCCTGGCAGAGGAGTGCGCATGCAGGCTGGGAGGGGTCTGCCTCGTTTGGGGAGCATGAGGTGTGTGGCTGGGTGTGTGGGGACTGACCTGGTTCTACCCAGAGCTTCTTGAGGTCAGAATAGGTGGCCTGAATCTCCAGGGAAGAAGAAATGCAGACCATCCCTTCTGAGCCAGTGCCACAGTGGGCAATGCCCATGCCTTCAGCTCACGTGAGTCACACCTCTGAGAGCTGGTGCTTTGTACCCATTTTGCAGATGCCCAACTCCCCAGTGCTTTTTCCCAGAATCGGCTCCATAAATAATAATAATAATGTTATTGTTATTTTGAGCTGGAAACAGGTCTCACTCTGTAGCCCAAGCTGGAGTGCAGTGGTATGATCCTGGCTCACCGTAGCCTCAACCTCCTGGGCTCAGGCAATCCTTCCACCTCAAACTCCCAAGTAGCTGGGACTACAGGTGCACACCACATCTGGTTAATTTTTGCCTTTTTTTTTTTTTTTTTTTAG
>NW_007067639.1:1949-25291 GCF_000164805.1 Carlito syrichta
ACCTCAGCCTCCCAAAGGCGTGGGATTACAGGCTGAGCCACCGAGCCTGACTAATTTTTTGCTTTTTGTTGAGATGAGTTATCGCTATGTTGCCCAGACTGGGTCTTGAACTCCTGGGCTCAAGCAATCCTCCCGTCTCAGCCTCCCTAAGTGCTAGGATTCCAGGTGTGATCTACTGTGTCTGGTCCCCAGAAATTCTTCATGTTGGAAGGTGAGGGTGATGGAGAGGGGGGTAGACTGCGTTTCTGGATGATGGGAATGTGAAGAATCCATAGTCCTTAGGGAAGAAAGGATGGGAGGAGTCCTCTTTCCCTCCAGGCCCGATCCTGAATGCATCGGGGTCAGGAGGGTGCTACCTGCTGACCCTGCTGTGAGCATCACCAGCACCCCCTCCCTGTCCCCTTGGTCTATCCTGTGGGCCTGGGCATGGCACCTTCTGCCCAGTGGCCCCCCCTCCACAGTCCCCAAGCTGCACTGGTGCCTCTGGGGCTCCAGCTTTCTTCCCATGATGACCTGGGCTGGTTGTGATGAGCCTGGAGTTACGGGTGCAGAGTAGGCGCCACTCTGGAGCCTTCATTTCCTGGAGCTTATGACTTCCCTGCGTGCTGCGGAACCATTCCGACCCCAACAGGCAGCTCCAGGGCCCATCGCAGCCCTGAGGAGAGGGGCTGGGAGGAGGGAGATGTGGAGGGAGGTAGGCCACCTCTAGAGAGGGGTGAGGGGGTCAAGGAGGCGTGGCCAGACGCTCGGCTGATGCTCTCCCTCCCTCCCTCCTTTCTTTTATTTGTTTATGACACCTTTTTTTGGGGGGGTGGAGTACACTAAGGTTCAATCATTCATCCATTTATCCAACATTAGTATCTACTACAAGCAGGGAGACAGAAATGCACTTTATCCTTTCATTCACTCATTCATTTATTCAACATACCTTAAAAATCATTTCTCTAAGACAGCAAGATGCAATCAGTTATTCAGCTCTATATCAGGAGAGAGGTGCATTTGTTCTGGTGATTCATTTCCTGTCTCTACAAATATGTTCCAGGACTTCCCTGATGCCAGGCCCTGTGCTGGGCACTGGGGACACAGCAAGAAACAAAGTAAAGTCCTGGTTCTCACGGAACTGACCTTCTAGTGGGGGAGAAAGATGATAAAGGAATGAATTCCAATATAATTTCAAGGAGTGATAAGTATTAAGAAGAAAAATAAAGTAGGAAGGGGGAGAAGATGATGGAAGAGATGGAGTGAGTGTGTTATTACAGACAGGGTTTCAGGGAAGGCATCTCAGAGGAGATGACATTTGGCTGAGTCTGGAAGGATGAAAAGCAACTGTTCACAAAATAGTTCCACGCAGAGGAAACAGCATGTGCAAAGGCCCGGGGCTGGAACAAGCTGAGGAGGCACTTGAGGCTAGTGCACGGGAAGGGTTGGGACACTTGGGACTTGGGGTGTTGGGGAGAAAAAGGTGCTTTTGGTGGAAAGGCTGCCTGGAGTCAGAGTACCACTTTAGACAGGAAGAGATCAGAGACCAAGAAGACTCTACTAAACAGACTTGGTGACAGAGCGATGCCTCGAACCCAGGTCTTAGATTCCCCTTGGCAGAGGGCACCTTTGGGGAAGGGAGAGAGGTGCCTTCTGGGTGGATGCAGCCCAGTGTCGGGGCACACTTGGCAGGACAAGGCTGCCCACCTGCTTGAGGGAGGGGCCAGTCCTCACATCCTCACCTCTCCCTCCCCTACCTGGGCCTTCCTACCTCAGCCTCCAGGTCCTCCCGCAGCATGTTGGCTGGGTTCCCTGGCCGCCTGCCAACTCTTGGCTACTCTGCATAGTCCCGCTGCAGATATACCAGCCGCCACATTCCCTCCCTTCCTCCCTTTCCAGCTCCAGACGTTTCTCCTGAGTGAGTGTCAACTACACAGGATCCTGTGCTGGCATTCAAGTCTGTCCGGGAGGCAGCTGTGGCATCCTGGGGCTGCATTCGGCTCTCTCAGACTCCCTGAGAAGCCTTGGGGGCATTGGTGGCCTTCCCTGGGCCACCAACCTACTGCAGAGAGCTGTTTAATCCCAAATGGGATTAAACACTGAGCCCCAGCCTGGCTCAGTTCATGCCGGCTTTGCCTGGTCCATGCTGCAGCCTCGTTGCCTAGAATCCACGTCTGCCCACAGGTCCACATGCCTGTGGTTTCCATGTGTTCGTGGATACAGGTCTGCGGTCACATTTGCGACTGAGTGTGCCTGAAACCTGGTGCCCGTGCCCTCATGTCACAGATGTTTGTGAGTTCCCACTCTGTGTTGTTCTAAGCCCAGCAAAAAGAAACAGGTGGAGTCCTTGTCCTTGCCATGTGGGGGACACACGCCACCCACAAGTGACATGTCAGAACAGTGGTAAGTGCCATGGAGAGAAACAAGCAGGGTGAGAGACACAAGAAGCTCTGGGGGTGGTGGGATTTGCTGTCTGTCTGTCTGTCTGTCTATCATTCATCTATCAATCAACCTATCTATCATCTGTCTATTTTCCCTCCATCATCTCTCATCTAGCTATCTATCTATTATCTATCAACTACTATCTATCATCCATCTGTCATTATTCTTATAAATAATAATTCACACGGGGTAGTCATGGAAGTCCCCATCATTAAAACAACATTTAAACAGAGATCTGAGGTTAGGGGAGGAAGCCATGCACAGAGCTGGGAGAACAGTGTGCCAGGCTGAGGAAACAGTAAGTGCAAAGGCCCTGAGGTCAGCATATTTAGTGTGAAGGAGGAACATCAGGAGCTCAGTGTTGCTGAGAAGGAGCGAGTGCAGGGGGCAGCAGAAGAGTCAGAGAGGTGTGGAGGCGGGTCGGAGCCTGCAGGGCCTCTTGGGTATTTATCGTGAGTGGGAGCGGATGCCTAGGAGGGTTTGAGCAGAGGAGTGACAGGGTCTGACTCAGGGTTTAAAAGATCATTCTGGCTGGCTATTGTGTTAAAATAGGCAGAAGTTGGGATATAAAGGGTCTAGGAGAATATTTCAATCATCCAGCTGAGGAGTGATGGGTGCTTGAACCGAGGAGAGGGTCAGTGGGGGCGCTCAGCAGTGAGGCTGGGCGGCAGGGTGTACCTAGGGGTCAGACCCAGGGGCAGAAGAAGTGAGCATGGCCGTGCCTCCAGCCTGAGTGACAGAGCCCTTCACTGAGCTGAAGATAACTATGGCAGATGGGAAACGTTCAGGGACTCATTCTGACACGTTACAAGCATATGTTGGACGGGTTTCATTCAAAATGTAAGTCAGACATCAAGGGGAGACGCCCAGAGGGCCACTGTCCCTCTTGTCAGGAGCCTGGGGTCAGGTCCTGGCTGCAGGTATCAATTTGGGCCTTTGGACGGTATTTGAAGTTGAGACTGAGCCGAGCGCGGTGGCTCATGCCTGTAATCCCAACACTTTGGGCGACAGAGGCGAGAGGATTGCCTGAGCCCAGGGGTTCAAGACCAGCCTGGGCAACTTGGCAAGAACTCTTGTCTATAATAAACCAAAAACTTAGCCGGGCATGGTGGCTCACTGTAGTACCCGCTACTCAGAAGGCTGAGGTGAGAGGATTGCCTGAGCCCAGCAGTTTGAGACTTTGGTAGCTGTGATCGTGCCACTGCACTCCAGCCTGGGTGGCAGAGTGAGACTCTGACTCAAAAGAAAGCAAAATCAAGTTGACACAGGGTGAGATCACCCAGAAAGGAGCACAGATGGAGAAGAGGTCTGGGGACCAACCTCTGCAGGACCACAACTACAGGAGCTGAGGAGGAAACAGCAAGAGAGACTGAGGAGAGAGGCACAAAGGAGGGACCCTGGAAGCCAGTCAAAGAAAGGGCTGTAAGAAAGAGGGAGTGGCCAGCCATGTTGTCTGCCGCGGTTAGTGGTTAGGGGTGTCCAGTTTCGTCTAGGACAGCTCTCCGGCACAACTATTAATAGCCGTACTCCCCAGTTTGAATGATAAATTACATGGTTCTCCTACGACAGGTCACACGTGGACTTTGAATTGGCCATTGGAGTTTGCGACACGGAGCTCCTTAGTGACCTTGATCAAAGCAGTCTGGGGGAGTGGTGGGTACACAGACTTGACTGGAGCAAGTTCCAGAGGCACCGGGAGGCAGGAGCGTGAGTGGGGGGGTGACGGCCCCTCTCGGGATTGTGAAGGTTCATCTGCTTACTGCCCCAACCTCACCCCAGAAGAGAAGACAAAAGCTCGAGACTGACCCAGCACCCAAGAAACGCCGCCAGGGCAGCTTCTGCCGTGGGAGGAGGGCCAGCAAGGCCCTGCCGCTGCCCGCCTCCTCCTGCTCATCGAATCCCTCTTGCCTTTGGGCCCAGCCAGACCTACCAACATGTACCCAGGCTGCGACAGAGCCACCGCCATCCTCCTGGGGCCACTGTGGGCCCCAAGCCCCCAGGCAGGACAGAGAGACTCTGCCCCCGCCAGGTTCCCATGACCCAGCAGAGCCTCGCTGCCCCTGCCTGGTGCTGGGAGTTTCTTCAGGGATGTGGGAGGAAGCAAGCAGCCCCCAGCCCTGGGTGTACCCACCTGGGAACCCGCACGGGCCCAGGGGAGCATCCTACAGTTCCGGCAGTCATCGAGTACCCACTGGGTTCCAGGTGCCCCCGGGGATCTGTCTCTCTGGGGAGTACACAGAGAAGGCAGGGGCAATGTGGGAAGGACATAACAACTTGATGCCGCACAGACACCAGCCACAGCGAGTGCAGAGGCCCCTGTTGGGCCGGGAATTACCCCCGTGGTGGCTGGAACACGGGAGGTCTACGACCCCTGCGGCGGGGGCTGGGGACCAGGGTTGGGTGGTCCTCGGGAGGTCTGGCACAGCAGCTGTCTACCAAGGGTGATGAAGTGCGCCCATACACATTACAGCCACACCCCACGTAAGTGCTGCTTATCAGCGCTGGATGTAGGCCAGGCGTGAGCCCAGCTCTCAGGGCACTCAAGGTCTAAGGAGGAGACATCCATCCCTTCATCCCTTTCACGGACCCTTACAGAAAATTCCCTAATGAGCCAGACAGGGTGTTTGGTACTCGTGGGATGGTGGAGACATAGGACATAATCCTTCCCTTAAGGAGTTCACCATCTAGAGGGTAGCAACATTCATTCAGCATTTACAGAGCACCCTATGTGTACCCCTACTGGTGTGTCTATTCAATTAACAATTATTGGACTCCTATCGTGTGCCAAGCCTTGGGCTAGGACCCTGACAAATTTGATAAGTGAGCTTTCACGGGCTTGTGGCCAAGTCACCAGATTCTAATGAAAGAAATCCCTGGCAGTTGCTAATTTAAATGCGAATTAAATGCACAGACCCAGAGATGAGTAGGAGAGACCAATACAAAAAAAAACCCCAAAACCCTAACAGCTAAAATAAAAATGGAAAATATAGGAAACTCACGCACAGACATGAAGGCTCTGAGGAGCTCGTGTCTTCCTGGGTAACCATGGAGGGCTGCCTGGAGGAAGGGGCATTGGAGCTGACCCTTGAAAGATGAGGAGGATTTGGACACAGGGAGGTGAGGTAGAAAATTACAGGATGAAAGAACGTGGGCAGAGGAAACCCCAGGGCAGGAACAGGATATAGATAATACGGCAGGCTGGCTGGGTTTTATGGTGTGTAAGTCATGTCCCATCCTTCTTTCTTGTTTCAGTTTCATTTAAATATTCACTCTCAGCTTGGCCGTGTTCTCTGCCCCTCCTCTGTGAACAGTGATTAGTCGAAGCCAGAAAGAGCCATTCATCTCTCCCCACCAGTAACTGGCTTAGAAAGTATCATGTGACACAATCTTGGTCAATAAAGGGGTATCTTCTGGGGAAGCATCTGAGAAAGATTTTTACTCTTACAAAAGAGATGCCTTCAGGAGAAACTTTTTGTTTTCTGCATATGTGGGTAGGTGATGGCTGGAGCAACCGCAGTCATTTTGGTTTGGATGAAGGGAGCCTCTCCAAGAGGACTAAGAGATCTAGTAAGAAAAGATGGAAGAATCTGTGTTTTGGAAGATGCTGAACCACTGAATTAACCCACTCTGGGTCTTGAATGCAGTTCCAGCCCCTACTTTCTCCAGATTCTCATTCTCTTTTCCCTGAACTCCTTCAGACCTGTCTGGCTGGGTATCCCTCTGGGGTTTGCTGTCAGCCGTGAGGGTAAGGTTCTGAAGGGCAAAGACCATACCTACTCCTTTCTCCATCCATTCCCCTGTCTTCCTCATATACCTGGCAGAGCTAAGCACAGGAGTGTGGCCTGGGAGGGACTCAGGAGAGGCTTGCTCCAGGCGGACTCCAGAGGCTGCTTGGGCAACGTGCCTCTCCCTGCCACTGAGGAGCCGCCGGTTCTGCTGATTTGCTGTGGTCCCGTCTGTGCTCTGGGCACCACTGCTGCTGCCCACACTGTCCTTCCGGAGCCCAGGCTGGGTGGCCAGCATGTCCTTTCTTGATTTCTCAATGCCCTGGCACCATCACTGCCAAGGCTGTATGACTGCCAGCTCAGAGGCTCCAGGCCCTCCTTTGTCATCTGGCTGTCTCCCTGGGGACAGGGGAAGGGCTTCTTATCCTACCCATCCCACACTGGTTTCCTGGCCTCTCAGTCTGCCAAGACCAAGAAAAGAGGGGCTGGGAACAGTGACCCCCAGGCAGGACAGAGCAGAAGAGTTTTCATGGTGCAGCCTGGGACTCCTCACCTCTGCTCCCCCCCTCCAAGTTCTTGATAACCCCCCTATCTCTGGGGCAGAATTTAACATTTGGGAGACCTAAAGCCATGAGGCTCCGAGTCAGACTAAGGTTTGTGTTCCAGGTCTGTTCTTTTGCTTCATGTGTGACCTTGGAATGTTGCTCTGTTTCTCTGGGCCTGTTTCCTCATCTGAAAAACGGGGATAATTGTGCTTACCTCCTAGGACCAATGTAAGAAATAAATGAGGGGATGCATGTGAAGCCATCCGCAGTGTTTGGTAACAACTGTTGACCAATGTAATGGTAATGATGAATGTTATTATTATTTCTGGTCACTGGAGAAATACTACCGGACACGATTATGTACCAAGTCTCCTGGCCGGGCAAGGGGAGCTTAGTGGTTTTCATCCACTCCGTCGCTTGTTCACTCATGCATGTATTTGTTGAACAGCTGCTAACCAGGCCTGTACGAGCAGTCCATTCCAAGAAGAGTGAAGGCTTGCACAGAGTAGGGGCAGTTCCCAGGCTAGACTCAGGCCTGGGGGAAGGGATAAAGCCGGAAGAGGGGGCTCCTTCACCTGCTCATTCATTCATTCACGCTGCCTGGCACATCTGGCTCTTGTGTGTCCTCTCTCCACGCCCGCCTGGCTCCCAGATCTGTCCGGGGGAGCCGTGCCTGGCAATCTGGCTCCTGTCTGCCCCCTCCGAGTCCCAAGGGCACGGTGCCCGCTGGATCCTGAGCCCAGAGCGCTCTGTGCTTGGCTGCTGTCTTGTTCCTGGGGGAAGATGATTTCTACCAGCTCAGTGCCATCCCTTTGGGTCAGGATGGATCCTGGTGTCATGCAGGAGCCACAGAGGCCTGGAGGGGTGCTGGGCAGAGCCGCCTCGTCTCTGCTCACCCTTCATTGCTCCCCTGCCCCTGGGAGAAAAGCACGGCGGAGACCCAGACGAGGGGGCAGCCTGAAGCTGCGACACGGGGAGCGCATGCGCAAACCTCATCACGCCGGGAGCGGCAGCATGCACGTGCACCGCAGCCCAGCACCTGGGACAGCTCCCTACCCACGGTGGGCGCTCGGCAAACGCGGAGCCAGTGACTGGATGGGGTCGGCCCTGCGAGGGCTCAACCCACGGGCTGTTTCTGGGCCCTGGGGTGGATGCATGGCATTGTCGGGAGGTAGGCTGTTTCCATCTCTGAGTGTTTGGTGGGGCCAGGATATGTCAATGCTTCAGGGCTCGGGAAGTGGACATTGCCCAGGAAAGCAGAGACGGGAGGTCGGGGGAGAGGGGACGATCAGCGCCAGGGTCTTACTCACCCATGGACACAGCCACCTCATCTGCAAAGGCCGATCCAGGGCCTCAGCCTTGCCATTAGTCTCCGAGGAGCGTGCGGCTGGAGGCGCCTTCAGAAAGGCCAGCGTAGTCCAGGTTCCAAAGTTTCCCCACACCCTTCACCTCCGTGGAACAGCCCAACCTCGGGCCTGGCGTTCATTCGCTCCCATGTAGAGGAATAAAGGCTTTTTCATGTTCAGTGACTCCACACGCAACCTCTTGAGGTAGACACCGTTGCTCGCCTTCATTTTTCAGATGAAGAGACTGAGGCATGAAGTGTCTCTGAGACTCGCCCAAAGTCACACAGCTAGTATGTTGTGGAGTCTGGATTTGAACTCTGCTCTATCAGCTCCAGAGCCTGCACCTTTAGCCACTACACGTTTCCAGGCATGGCCCTCGAGACCCGGTATTGCCTGCTCTAAGTTATAGTCACCTCCTTTCCTAAGCCCATCCCCTGGGCAGATGGAAGCATCTGTTGATGGCGGCTTTCATGCCTCTGGGCCTTTGCTCCTGCCGTGCCCTGTGCCAGGAATGTCTGCCTGTCCCCCTTGCTGCCCCATGTCCGCCCCTGCCCACCCACCATTGGGCCCAGCCCCACGGCTCCCTCCTCCATGTGGCCTCTCTGCCTCCCACTCAACCCGGGAGCACTCACACTCACCCAGCCCATGGCTCAGAACCGGGCTCTTCTTTGTGCTAGGCTCACACTCTGCCCGCTACTATGGGTGCCTCCAGTATCACAGTATCACCGTCTACCCGTCAGCTCCTGCCTCAGTGCTGTGCTCAGAGTGGGCACCACTGAATGCATGAGTCAGGGAGTGAAGGGATGCGAGAAGAGTGGACAGATGCACAGATAGACGGAAGGACACCTGGCTTCTCTGCTTCCTGCCATACTCCTTCCCCCAGACTGCCCTTCTAGAATGTTGCTTCCTTCTGTTTGCTCCATTGATGGATTCATAAAATATTTATTGAGCACCTACAATGTGCCGCCCACTGTGCCAGAAGCTAAGGATGCAGCAGAGAGCAAGTCAAACACAGTTCCTGTCTCCTTGGCCCTCCATCCCGTGTGTGTGTGTGTGTGTGTGTGTGTGTGTGTGTGTGTGTGTGTGTGTGTAGGGGAGGGGGAGATACATGCATAAATACATTAACCTCCCATATAGATGTGCTATTACCAAGTGAGTCAAGTTCCATGAAAAGAAAGTACAGGGAACCCCCACTTTAACAGAGGACACAGCTGCATTAGAGAGAGGTGGGGGCCAGTCAGGGAACAGTTCCCCGAGAAGCCGCATGAGCGAGACACACTCGTGCAGATACCAGGATGCGCAAAGTCATTTTGGGGACCGACAGGGCAGGGGCAGAGACTACGCGGGGGCGAGGGGGGAGAGGCTGAGAAACAGCTCAGGACAGGCTGGAGCAGTTTTGATTTTGGCTCAAGAGCAACGGGAAGGCATTCAAGGGTTGTTAGCAGGAGATGTGTTCAAAGTTGCATTTGTAAGGAGATCACTGTGCTTGTTGCTGGAAGAACAAACGTCCGACGTTCAAGGCTGGAAGTGGGGGGCCGTGAGGAGGTGGCAGCCGCATGGGGGAGGGGAGAGCGGTGGTGGCTCAGACCAGGGAGGCCAGCGTGGGATGCAGGAAAGGTGACAGGTTTGAAATATTTAGGAAGCAGAATGAACCCGACTCGGTGATGGATCGGGCGTCGGGGACGAGGGAGGGAGCGACATCAAGAACGACTCCCCCGTTTTTATTTTTGCTTTAGCTGACATTTATTGATCACCTACTAAGAGCCAGGCATGTTCCAGCACTTTATGTGCATTACCTTGTTTATCCCCCACCATAACCCCATAAAGTGAGGGATCGTGATCCCCTTCGCAGTCTCATTTTGCTCCAGAAGGAAAGCCGGGACAATGGGACACTGTCGGATTTGTCCCAAGCTTGGTTCCTCTGGGGAACAGTCTTGGCAGATCGAAGGCACCAAGGGAGAAGAGAGGGAGGCACGTTGCATATATTGAGCGGATTCTGAGTCAGTGAGAATAATGATAGATAACATTTATAGTGCTTTTACTGTGTGCCAGGCACGGAGCCATCCAATTAGCTAATAATAAGAGGTAACACTTAGTTCCATGCAGTGGACTTTATATCAATGATCTGATTGAATCCTCACAACAACTCTCTTAAGATTCCCATTACAGAAGAGACAGTGGCTCAGAGAGGTAGGGGGACTTGCCCAAGGTCACACAGCTAGTCAGTGGATCTGAAATTCAAACGAGTTCCTTCTGGGGGAGGGACATGAGAATGGGCAAGGAGGCGCTCAGCGCACTTGACTCTGAGTGCCAGCTTTGTCCCTTCCCTCACCACTTAGCGTGACTCACCCCAGGCTGAGCCCCTCTTAAGGCCTGACCTCCCGTGCAAGTTATGAACACGCATGAGTACACAAACATACACGTGCACATCTCTTGGCTGGCACTGCTCACTGGCGCAGGGGCAGCCCGTTGGCACCCTCTACCCAGGAGCCCCTGGCCTTCACCTGTCTCCCCACCCCGCCCCCGCCCTGCCCGTGTGCTGGTGCCGCAGGAGAGCTGCGCTGTTCATCAAGTTGACAGTAGAAATTACATCCCGAGCTGCTGTTTTACACCGCGCCTTGTCAGAACTCACCGCAGCCCAGTGATCAGGACAAATTGAATACCATCCTGGCCGTGTCAATATTTATTCCATTTTACAAACGCGGCCGGATGGGGGGCAGGGCCCCGCCGTGGTGCCAGCCAAGCAGAGCCCTGGGAGGCCCTTCTCCCTCTGAACCGCCTCCTCCTCTTCCTCTACTTTTGGTCATCAGGTAAAATTGTAAAAGTCAGCTTTGATACCGAAAACTGCACACATTATAAATGAATCAGTTTAATGAATGTTTGTAAAATGAACCCATAAATCTACTCTATGAGCAAACACTGAAAGCAGCACCCTCCTCCGAAGCGCCCACTGTGTGTCCCTTCTTGACCATAACCCATAGGGTGCCACTGTCCTGGCTTTTGTGGTAACCAGTTCCTCGTGTTTCTTTATGGTTCTCCACCTAACGACGCCTTCCTAGCTGTCTTCGTTTAGTGTCGCCTGTAGTCCACATACTACAGGCGACACTATATCTTCCTCCTCTTCCCCAACATCATACTTGTGATGTTGCTCTTTTGCACTGCTGCATGGTACTCCACTGTCTACCCATTCTCTTTTCTCCTCCTTCCGCCTTTTCTCCTGCTCTTCCTTCTAGTCCATCTCTTCCTTCCCTTCCATCTTCTTCTCTTCTCCCCTGTTCAACCTCCTTGGCTGTCTGTCCCCCATGGCTCTGTCTGCTCCATCTTGGGGCCATGCACACACTCACACCAACACACACGCGTGCACTTGATTCTGGCTCCTCCATTTTACCAGGGACTGGCATGACCCCTCTGGGTCTCTCCCTCCCCTCTCCACTCTGGGAATATGTGGCTCCAGCCAGAGGGAGGTGCTCCCTGGACCTGAGTCTATAAAGTTTGCCAGTTGCAGAGGGTCTTTGGGGACAGGGATTAGGGGTGGGGTCCAGCAAGTCCTTTGCCCCTATACATACTGCCTCTGCCCCAGCACCCTTGGGGGAGGCCTCACCTCCCACTCTCACCCGGATGGTGACACTACCCTCTGGGCTGGGGTGAGAACGGAGGTGGCCCCAGGTGGCCCTGCAGCCTGTCTGTAAGATGCACAGCTGTGTGGGGTTGGGGGACTGGGTCCTGGGCCAGACAGAGGCCAAGCCCCAGCCTCAGCTCTGCTTACTCGAGGCCTCATGCGACACCCACCCTGTGCCCTGCATGGGGTCTCACCAAGGCAGAGAAGACCTGCAGGCTGGTGGGGGACCCACCTAGGAGTCGCAACAGAGCTGGCTTGGAACACCCCTGAGCACGTGTGACACATTTCATTCCCACCTCCCTTAGTACTTCCTCTGTCTTGGAACTGCATTGATGATGCACATATTCAGGATAGTTAATTTTTATTGCAACCTGAGCAGATGACATTAAGAAATCTGTCCCTTTGCAGTACAGGAGAACGCTCTCTAGGCTGGAAGGCAAGTGGACCAAGTTGGAGCTTGGCTTTGATCCCGTAATGCTGGGTGACCTTGGGCAAGTCCCTGACCTCTCTGGACTTCTGTACAATGAAAGGTCAAACTGCAGTTCCCAGAACTCATCAGAGAACCAGGGTCATGCTGGCAGCATAACAAGAGAAGACTTGTTCAAAATGCATATTCCTAGGCCCCAGGCACCTCTGATTCAGTAATGATGATGATAATACTATGAGACGATGTCTTGCATCTGGTGAACTAAAAAGAAGAGGCCGTACTTACTGACCACTCTGCTAAGCACCTTGCGTGGGCTACCTTGCTTGATCTTTATTCTAATGGTTCTATTGCAGATGAAGAAACTGGGCCACAGAGGAGTGAGGTCACTCATTCAAAGTTACAGCCAGGCAGTGGGGAAGCCGGGACTTGAACCAGGAAAGTCTGGCACTGGAACCCGTCCTACGTCTGGGAGGCTCCCTAGCAGACTCAAGAGCCCCTAGAGCAGGTGGTCATCAAGTTATGGAACAGAGATCAAGCATTGTGCACTTACTATATACCTGACCCAGAACCCATTGTGCACCTACTGTATGCCTGACCCAGAACCCAATGTGCACCTACTATACACCTGAGCTGGAAGCAAGTGCTCCACGTTTTCACAGGGATCCAACAAGATCCATGTGAAGGGCCCATTCCCACACAGCCGGCACAAGCTCTTGTTGCGGTTATTTTAGGCAATCATATCATCTCCAATCACAGGTTTTAGTTCCTCCATTACTGAGGAACAAGAGAGGCACCAGAAAGACAGGTGGCTCGCTCAGGACCACGAGGCTCGGGTCCAAGTCCAGAGAGGCGAGTTTGCACGCCAGCATGCTCCCTCCCTTCCCTGACTCTGCTCTGCAGCTGAATTGCATCCTCAGCTCTCTGGGCCCCAATCTTTCCATCTGTAAAATGGAGGAGTTGAACTAGCAGGCTGGGAGTCTGGAATCCTGGTGTCTGCCCCTTACATCACGTGTGACCCTGGACGAGTTCCTTCCTTCCGTGGGCCTCAGTCTTCCCATCGGTAAAAGAAGCTTCCATGATTCCATTCCAATGCTACCTACAAACACTGCTTTGAAACAAACATCCTGGCGATGGAAGGCCTTGAGTCTGGCTCCCTGGAGACGGGCTCAGAGGCAGAGCTTTGCCTGCGGGAGGTTTCCTGGGAAGAACACTGGGGACCTCTGTGGAAGGGAAGTGGGACCAACATGGAGGGAGAAGCTGAACTCAGTGCTGTCTCAGCAGAGGCCTCAGTTGCTCCCACAGGGACTCTGGAGCTGGGGTGCTCTAAGTAGATGCAAGGGGCCAGGCCTCTGAATCCAAGTATCTACCAGACTTGGGACATGTGCCCCCCCGCCCGGGGGGGGAAGCATGGCCGAGGGTGGGACAGCTCCCTTGGCTGAAGGCAGTTCTCAGAGAGAAGAGACTCAGCTGAGGCTGTGGCGGCCCCACGGTCACAGCCGTCCTGGGCAGTGCGTTCCACTACATAAAATCTGCTGAAAACTCAGGCGACCTCGGCTCTGGAGATGATGGCAGACGCGACGCCACCTGGGCCTGGGCTTATCCAGCCGAGCCCTGGCCCCGCTCCTGCGCCCGCGGAGCCCCGGGTCTGCCGCCTGCTGTGATCACAGCCGGATCAGCGCCCCAGATCTCGCTCCAAAGCCTGGCGGCCACCGCCTGCCTGGTGGCTCCTCTGCTCCCCGAGGTCCCGGCGATTATGCCACTGAAAATTCCGCTTTCATCTTGTCAACCTTGCAGTAAATTACAGGCCCGGGGAGGCGTGGGCCTCCTCCTTAAACAAGATTCAATTCCACTTAGCTGCCCCCGTTCCCGCCCCACACATGGGTTCCCTCCCTCCCACCACCCCGGGCTCAGGATTTATGGCCTCTCCTGCAGGCAGCTGGTAACCATGGCAAGCTCCTTAGGGAGGTTTCAGGCTGCAGCCTCATCAGCCCAGACTCCAGTGCAGCCACCGTGTTCTCCTGGGACGGGAAAGAGGCGAGGCCAGAGGAGGCGGAACAGGTTTCGGAGGCCAAGGCAGGGAGATAATAGTAACCCCAACAATCATGAGCATGTCAACGCTATCACATCTCATCCTCGTAATTACCACCTCTAACCCCATTTTACAGGTGGGCAAGCTGGGGCCAGGCAGCACAGGGTCACCATCAAGGTCATACACCCAGGAAGCAGCTGACGGGGGGCTGAGGTGACAGAACACTCTGGGACCCTGCCTCTTTCCCCAGTTACTGTTTTTGGACATTTGAATTCCCTCTTAGATCTCAGCTCCTGCTTACGTTCCCCTAGTGATGGGTAGATCACCCATCTCCAGAGGGCCTATGTTTCTCTAAAGATTAGATGTAGTTGCTTAGGCCCCACCAACCGTCGGAAGCATTTTCTGGCATTGAAGGCCCTCTGTGATCTGGCTGCTAACCTTCCTTCTGCAAACTTATCTTTCATGGCTCTCCACTAGTGTAGGCTGCCCGGGCTGTCCACTCTGCTCAACCCAGCTCTGTCTCTGGGTCCTTCTTCTGCATTCTCACCCCTCTACAATCACCAGCCCTTCCTCCATTTCTATCCCAGAATGTCAACGCTGGAAATCCACAACTTTTATCATTTTTCCGATGGAGGGCGGCCCAGAGAGAGGACGCCTTTCCCTAGTGCACAGGGCGAGTTGATAGCGGATCCCGAATCTTCTGCCAATAAAATAACAAATAGTACTAAACATAGCTAACATCCATCAACTGCTTGGTATACTGTTCTAGGCATCCCATGGGTGTAATCCACTTAATTCTCACGCAACCCTGTGAGGCGGTTCCTATTTCTATTGCCCTGTTGCCATGGAGACGAGGCACAGAGAGGTGACTTGCCCAAGATCACACAGGCAGTCTGACGTCAGAGCCATGCTCCCACTCCGGGGCTGCTCCCCCGCACTGTGCAGCCTCTCTTCACTCCATGTGGCTCATTTGTGGGTGGTCAAGCAGACAGAAGATGCCCAGGGGAGCCAGCATGCCAGGGAGGGGTGAGGGCGGCCTCTCAGCAACTGGGTAATGGGCCTGGGCCCTGGGGCCTGAGGTCAGCATTCTGCCTGCCCCGAGCCTGCCCCTTAGACACTTCCCATGTCCCTGTCCACATCCTTGGGGACTTCCAGTCTTGGGACTTCTTCCTACTGGACCGCAACCCTGGACCTCTGGGGGCAGCGGCCAAGATCTGATTCATTTCTATAACCCAGAGCCTAATACAGGCAAGAGTACATAGTAGGCACTCAGTAAAGGCCTGAGTCAGGCAGGTTGACTGCAGCAGGAGACATCTAAACTGATCCTTGAAGGATAACTAGGGGTTCACCAAGTCAAGCAACAGGGAAGGGCGTTCCAATCTGAGGGAACAACTTAAGCAAAGTCTTGGAGGAAGAAATATTCAGAGTGCTTGTGGGGTGGGGACAGGGGCAGAGAAATCCAGGTTGAACTACTGCTAAGGGTCTGGGTCGTAGTTTGGAGGGGAGAATGCTTGTTCTGACCTGGGGGTGTCAGGAACAGATGGGGGAAGAACAGAGGGAGAGAATATTTCTTGCGGGTCCTACATCTCCAGGTGGGGGCTTGTGGGGGCTGCAGACTGTAGGGCAGATGGGCCAAATCATCCCCCAGCTTGTGAGCAGGGCCCCATCTGGGGTGACAGATAGGCAGCACCCAGTCAGGTCTGGGAGGGAGGGGTTACTTTATTCCCTTCCCTGACAAGCGATGGAGCTGGCAGATAAGGCTTCTTCTTCCCTAATCTCCAGTCTCAGGCTGGAACAAGAAAGCAAGTTGAGACTGGCACCTTGTTCAAACCTTAATCCTCTCTTTCCTGAGCTTAAAGCTTTGGATTCTAGTCATGGATTCATTCCTCTCTTTCTCTAAGAGACGCTGAAAGTATTGAAGGAAGCGGAGCTCACATTCGGGGCTATATGGTAGGGCCTGCATGGGACTGGGGGAGGAGGGTGGGACCTGAAATCTGTGTTCGTCTTCACAGAGCAAGCAGGAGCTGGGGTGGGGTGTGTTGACTTGGCAGCAGAACCTGGGCTGGACTCCCAGCTTTGCTGCTAGCGACTATGTGACCTCGGGTGGGTTACTTCACTTCTCTGAACCTCAGTGTCCTCTTCCGTAAAACCAGGAACAGAAATCCTCCCAGGTTTACTGTGAAGCTCAAGTAGATGACAAACATAAAAGTAATCATCTACAGAGTCAAGTACTGTAACCAAGTGAGCTTTGATGATTATTATCCACAAGTGAGCGTGGATCAGAGTGAAGAGAGCAAAAGACAATGGTAGCAGCTGCTGTTGGTGGTGCTTTCACTGCTTGCTGGGCCACCCTTGGGCCAAGCCCATCCATTTCTCAAAGCCCCATCACAGCCCTCGAGGGAGACACTGTTATTATCCCATTTTACAGATGAGGAAACACATCAATGTCCATCCTCTATTCTTCCTCTTTGCAACGGAAGAAATGTCCCTCCTCTTGTCTGAGCCCACACACACCTTCCTGGAATCTGAGAACCTTATACTGAGGATTCTCCCTTCTCCTGAATTATCTCATCCCTTCCTAATGGGCTTCTGACATCAGCACTTAAACATGCTCAAGTAGACTCTATAGTTAAAGAACAAAAATGAAAACAAGCACACAACTCCCCAGCCCCTTCCCTTAAAAGTAAAACTTTTCAGAAGACTGACTGACTGGTCATACTCATTGTCTCCTTCGCTTACCAACCACTTTCCTCTCATCCCACCCCCATCTGGCTTCCGCTTCCAACACACACCCGGACGGTTCTCTAAGATCACCTTGAGAACCATGCTGCTAAATCCAGTGGAAGTTCTCCTGTCTTTATTTTATTTTTTTAATTTTAAGTAGAAGTCTTACTCTGACACCTAGGCTGGAGGGCAGTGGCACACTCATGGCCACCGCAGCCTCAACCTGCTGGGCGCAGGCAATCCTTCCACCTCAGCTTTACAAGTAGCTGGAACCACAGGTGCACACACCATCATATCCAGTTAATTTTTTGATTTATTGTAGAGACGAGGTCTCACCAAGTTGCCCAAGCTGGTCTTGAACTCCCGGACTCAGGCAATTCTCTTGCTTCTGCTCCCCAAAGTGCTGGGATTACAGGCTAGAGCCACAGTGCCCAGCTTCCCCTGTCTTTATTCTACTTGACTCTCGGCAGCATTTAGAATTAAAGCTAAGCAACTCGGGTCCCTTCTGCCTTTCTAGTAATCCCTTCTGTATCTCCTGAGCAGGTACATCCTCTTCTACCCCACCTGCAAACCCCTCACTCTTTCCCTGGGTGATCCCATCCATGCCAATGGCTTCAACTACCATCCACACTATGATGACTCCTAAACTTGGTATCCCCAGCCCGAACCTCTCCTCTGAAGTCCAAAGATAATCACCTTCCCTTTCAACACCACTTAGATGCTTCTAAGAAATCTCAAATGCAACATGTCCAAAGCCAAATATATGTGCCCCTTCCTTAAAACTGGCTGTTCTCCAGGGCTTTCTATCTCAGTGAATGGCACCCTCATGTGTCCACATGGTCCAAGCCAGAAGGCTGGAAGTCGTGTTTGGCATCTCATCCCTGCACCCTCAAGGGGGCAATCTCCTAAGTCTGGTCCACTTTACTTCCTAAATAACTCTATAAATGGATCACTTTGCATCTTCTCCATTTTTACCCCAATTCAATATGACTCAGGTTTTTGGCTTGACACTGGATAATAGTGACATTTACCATGATGGAGAAAATTTGGGGAGGAAAGGTTGGGGAGGAAGCAAGAGTTCTTTTTTGGGTATGTTATGTTTGTGACATTCCTGAGGCATGCACGTGGAGATGTGTAGC
This sequence comes from Carlito syrichta, assembly GCF_000164805.1. Classification (NCBI taxonomy): domain Eukaryota; kingdom Metazoa; phylum Chordata; class Mammalia; order Primates; family Tarsiidae; genus Carlito; species Carlito syrichta. Next base: position 19,925 of record NW_007067639.1, read on the forward strand.
AGACAGTTGGATGGAACAGTCTGGAACTCCAAGGAGAGGTCCAGGCTGGAGGTATAAATCTGAGATTCATCAGTATGTAGATGATATTTAATGCTGAGAAAATGAATGAGATCACTTGGGGAGAAATAGAAAGAAGACCCAGAAGTGAGCACTGGGTCACCCCACCATCAGAGATGAAATAGAGGAGGAGAAGGAAGCACAATGACTGAGAAGCTGCCAGTGAGACGGAGGGCCATCCAAGAGTCCGTGTGTCATGGCAACCAAGAGTAGAACTAGAGGTCAGCATGTTGGAAGCTGCTGAGAGGCAAAGTAAACTGAGGACAGTGAAATACCTCCACTAGGCAATGCAGAGGTTGTTAGTATCCTTGATGAGCACGTTGATGTCTGTCTTCCCTGCTGGGCTGGAAGCCCCATGAGACAAGGGATGACATTTGTTTGCTCACATTGTACTTCTGGTGCTTAGCTCATTATGCATTGTTTTCTGGTGTGTCTGCTTATCTTTGACTGCATGTTGGCCATTGTCCTTGAAATTTTATTTTAAGGAAGAGTTTGAAGCTTAGGATAAAGGTATTTTCTCCTAAAAAGCATATGCATTGGGCTGCGAGTGCTACCATTCTGAGATGACTTTAACTAAAATTACAGGCTTGAGGTTTCCTAGCATACCCAAGTTGTGGATGAAGCATCCAATCCATATTCAAGGCTGGGTTATTTTTGGTTCATCCTTACCCCAAGGGTGAAGACTTTTGGAGTCCCAGTTTATTTTGGTGGGGGTATCCCACTTGATTTTCCACCTTGTTCAGGCCATGAACTTCTACTTCAATTCCCCTTATGCTGTGAGATCATCAAAAAACAAATTCAAATTTTCTGGGATCAGCAAATGCCCTTAGGACAAAAGCAGTTTCCATGCTCTCTGACTTCTCTGGGTTTCTGTTTTTCCTTCAGTTTTGACCTAATAATTCCTGGTAATTCCTTACAAAGAGCTTACTTGTCAGTTCTTTGATGCTCTAATAAGATGCTTTTTGTATTTTATCCAGCATTCTTAGCTCTTTTTAGCTGAAGGGTTGGTCAAAAAAACCTAGCCTCCTGTTTCTAAACACAGGAATGGCTAATCCCTAAGACTTTAACACAGTGCATGCTGCATCATAATGACTCGATAAATATCTGCTGACTGAATGAATGAAGTAAACCCAAGTGTCCAGTGCCCCTGTTCTTTCTAATGTGTTGGACAGCACACTCACAGGCCAAGACGCTAACACAGCGCTGTGGTTAGAGCTTACAGAGAGGCAGCGCTGCGAGTTCAGAGGAGGGAAACACCCACATGGAATGGGGAGGGACAACGGCAGAGAGTAGTGGATAGGACAAGGCCAAGTGCAAAGATGGAACTTTGTCTTGGCAGATGAGCCGTTGGGCTGGGAAAGGAGGACTCACAGGAAATGGACATTGTAAGTAAAGGCCTGAGTTGAAGGCTGGAATCTCTGAGGAATCCAAGAGCTAAGAGTGGGCAGAGAAGCAGGGACCAGTCAGAAAGAGGGGCCAAGGGAAATCCCAGGGCCCAGTGTGAATGCAGAAGCAGAGACCAGGCAGGGGTAGCTCCCTTCAGCCACCAGAAGGAGGGAAGAGGGGGGAGGAGGAGGAAACAGCTTTTGTTGGAATGCACACATGGTAATTGCTACAGAAGAGTGTTTCCCTTAGTTTAAAAAGCTTTCTCCTCTGCATTTTCCTTGGTCCCAGTTTCAAAGGAATTTTAATTGCAAAGAAAATTTTGTCATCTCCCTGGGGGGGAGAGGGCTCTGCAGCTTCGAATAGTCATGCCTGATGCTGATTCTTCTCCAAACTGGGGATTTTCACGCTTTGGCTTCGTGGAAGCTGTCTGGGGATTGGGCAGCATGGAGGGAAGAGTAGGGGCATGGCAGGCCTCTCTGCTCCTTTCTGGGGCTGGGAAGACTGAGTTTGCAGCCAGGGGTTCCTAACAAGGGTCTCAACAAGGGTCTTTGCTGCCATCCTGGACACCAGGTACCCAGGGTACTGGTGACAGTTCTAATTCGTTTTTCCTTAAACCCAGCGTTTATTTAATGAATGATGCTAACAAAACAACTGTTCCCTTAGCTTCTATCCTTGTTCCATTCTAGACTATTCTCCACATGGCAGCCCATTTGGAAAACAGTTTGGTTGTTTCTTAAAAAGTTAAACATAAATTTACTATGCAATCCAGCAACTCCATCCCTAGGTATCTATCCAAGAGAAATGAAAGCATATGTCCATACACAGAATTGTATGCAAATGTTCATAGCAGCATGATTCAACACAGCCAAAAAGCAGAAACAGCCCAAACCTCTCAACCAGTGAATGGATATGTGGTACATCCACACAGAGGAATACTATTAAGCAATAAAAAGGAATGAGTTGCTGGTGTCTGCTACAACATGGCTGCCCCTCAAAGGCGTTATGCTCAATGAAAGAAGCCGGATGCTAGAAACAAAACAAAATAACAAACATATTGTGTGACTTTGTTTATGGGAAATGTCCAGAAAAGGCAAACTCTCTAGAGACAGAAAGTAGATTCGTGGCTGCCTGGGGCTGGCGGTGGGAATGGAGATGGAGGGCAGATGGGCACGAAGGGTCTTTCTGGGGTAAAAGCAATGTTCTAGAATCGGATGGCAGCAGTTGTTGCACAACTCTGTAATTTACTAAGACTCGTTGAATTGCATGTTTACAATGGATGGATTTTGTAGTATGTAAGTTTCACCTCAATAAAGCTATCGGAAGAGTGGGCCCCCTTTCTCTCAGAATGAAAGCTAGCCTTTCTACAAGGCTCTAGCAATCTGCCCCCATGGTCGCTCTTGCCGCCTCCCTTCCCACGCTCCCCTCCCTGGCTTGGCTCCAGCCCCCTGGCCTGCTGGGCTTTCCTAGAACACAGCAGACATGTTCCCACCGGATAGTCTTTGCAGTGGCTGTTCCCTCTGCCTGGATGCCCTTCTTCCAATATTCATGCCTCTCTCCCTTGCCATCCGAATATCTTTGTCCAAATGTCATCTTTTCCATGAGAAGTAACCACATCAGTTCACCTAAAATTGCAGCCATTCTCCAAGGCTCTGCCAAACCATCTTTCTCTGCTTCTTACTTTCCATAGCTCTCATCACCTATTTTACAATTACTTATTTATGATGCTTACTGTCTCCCTCTCTGCTCATGAGCACATACGCTTCCCTGGGATAGGAATCTGTGTTGGTTCAATTCACCGATGCCTTAGGGCATAGAACAGTACCTGGCACAGAAAGGTGCTCAACAAATATTTGTTGAGTGCATGAATTAATAAGTGATTCAACAAGCATTGTCTGGCTGCCCTCTCTGTGCCAGGAGTTGAGCAAATGGCATTGGATGACTCATGCCTACCCCTAGATGGCTTGCAGTTTAGTGGTAGGGGGACCCTAGGTAAGAAAAATGGAAGCCAGCAATAAAAGGAAATCCCCCAAACCCTATCATCAAGAAATCATGAGTGAAAGAAACTTTACAAAAGGCTGTTCTGGGAGCAGAATGAGGGGGGTTTCTCTTGGAGAGTGACCCACCGGATAAGTAGAATTGGTCAGGCAGAAAGGCAGGGAAGCAGGGTTCAGGTCCTGGGAACAGCATGTGTGAAGGTCCAGAGGTCAGAGAGGAAGTATGACATCCTGTTTGGGGAAATGTAAGATGTTTGTTCTGGTTCAAACAGGAACTGTGAGGGGGCGGGGAGAGATGCTGGCAAGTGGCTGGTGCCAGACTGCAGATGACCTCGGGCTTGTCCAAGTATGTGGCAGTGAGCTCAGCAGGGTACCTGCCAATCAAAGATGACACTGGCCACACACAGCAGGGGCTCCCCTGCTGCATTTTGGCAGTGCCCTGAGCCACAGAGAGACCCTCGACTTTAGACATGTTGGTGATCCCTGAAGGGTTTAAACAGGGGAGTGACAGTGATTAGATTTACCTTTTAAAGGATCATTCCAGCTGTCAAGAGCAGAACAGATTGGAGGGCCCGAGTTGCTTCAGGGAGACTGGTAGGAGGGTATTTAGCCAGTCCGGCTGGGAGAATTGACAGTTGTGGGCGATTGATTGGATGTAGGTGGTCAGGAAAGGGAGGGATCGTGGACACTAATAACCATGGCCAGCATTTAAGGAGCAGACAGTGTGTGCCAGGGAGGGCTGCTCCAAGCACCTTCCGGGGTCCCATCTGCTTTCATCCACACATCAACAACCCTGGGAGGAAGGAACTCTGTCATCTCCATTTGACAGATCAGAAGACTGAAACACAGGGCAGCTCCACAAACATATGCGGGTATCCGGGGTGCAGACACGGTCTAACGTCGACTTAGGCTTTCCGGGGTGACCCCAGGTTGCCAGCTTGGGTGAGCAGTGGAGCTATTTGGGAAGATGAGGTGGGCGGGGCAGGAGGAGTAAGAGGAGGAGCCAGTTTTCGCTTGTTCAGGGAAGATGCTTGATCCACAAGAAGTGTGAGGTACTCCACGCAAGCGGAGATGTCAAGTGGATGGATGACTATGTGGGCTTGGAACCCGGCAAAGAAATTAAAGCTGGAAAGAAGTGATGTGGGCCGTGTCCCCGCAAAGACCCCTCCCCACGGTGCTGAGATGGCTCGAGATGGTATGAAGCATGAGAAAGGCGCAGGTCAGCCCTAAGAGTTAAAAGGTGGCAGGAGAACGAAACAGGCTGTTAGAGGGATCCCTGGGTGGGCGAATAAAACCAACATCAGGACATATATGCTGGTGTATGAACAAAACATTTTTCTAGAGAGCATTATAAGACAGCGTCGGCAGGGTTTTCCTCTAGAGAGCTGCGGCCAGGTAGGGAGGGGGCTCTCACTGTCTCCTTTGTCCTCTCTGTGTCCAGAGCATGAACCTTTGTGAGCGGTACCCACACCGCATCTATTTAAAACAATGAATGGGGGGGAGTAATTGGTTGGTGGGGTTTAAGGTCATTTGCGTTTGTTTTTTCTCTACACTTTTTTGTATTTGTTTAAACTAATGAAAGTTCAATTAAGGGGCAGGCGCAGGAGGCTGGCGCAAGTGAGTGAGAAGGGATGGTCGAGGGGGGACGGGAGAGGGTGGAGTGGGTGGAAGGCAGAGAGGGGAGCGTTTGGAGGAGGGCCTGGCCCCGAGCCCAGGGTCAAGGAGAAACCAAGTGCGGTGAGGATAGAAGGGACCCAAGGTAAGCACGGAGGTGGTGTTGTTGACTGGGACGGCACCAGAGAGGCCGTGGGTGACCTTGTGACAGTTGCAGCGGGGAGGGGGCGGCTCACCAGATTGGCGTGGGCTGAGCAGTGAGTGGGAGGGAGTGAAGTGGAGACAATGTGATGAGTTGGGCTTCAAGGGAAGGAGG
>NW_007067639.1:25514-42919 GCF_000164805.1 Carlito syrichta
TTAAAGGAGAGAGCAGAGTGTGCTCAGCATGAACGAGGGGGCGAAAGTGCAGACTGAGGCAGAAGGTGGGGGGGTGGGAGGCGTTGGCCAGCGAGAGGAAGAAAGGGCTCCTGTGGGATGACAGGTGACAAGGCGGAGCAGAGGGCGGATCAGGAAGCTGGAACTGAAGCCAGGCCTCACTCTGCAGTCTCCTGCATGGTGCCTGCGGGACCACCCTCAGCCCTTTCCTGCTCTGCAGTGGCTTCTGGGGACGGTGCCTGGCTTTGCCTCTGTGCTGACCACCAACCCCGGTCCCGGCATCCAGACCGCCGGGTACAGGCAGCCTCCTGGCTCTGCTCATCACTGGTTCGTTGTGTAGCCTTCAGCGAGTCCTCCCTGCCCCTGCCTCTGGGCCTCCGTCCAGCTCCAGGAGACTGGGATTCCATGACTCAATGCCCCTTACAGTCCTGCCTCAGGTGCCCCAGGCCCCGATGCCTGGATTAAGGAAAACTCGCGATGGGCCTCAAGGCTCAGGAATGACCTGGATAGGACAGTCACCTTTGATATCCACCATCTACAGCTTTACTTTGGTGCTGCAGACACTGGTGTCTGTCACCAAGGGTGTCGCCATAAAGCCCCGCCTACCTCTTTTCCTCCCAGGCTTGCCCTACCTGCTATCCACCCACCAGTTCTTCTCTGAGACTCCTGTGGGTTTCCATTGACTTCTTTTGCCCACAGCTTGGTTTCTTCCATGCTGTCCTCCTGGCTTGCAGAGCAGGGTTGTCTTGAGGGAGCGCAGGGAACCCTGGAGTCATGGGTCAAAGCAGCAGCCCCGCGCCTGTAGCCAAATCCCTCCGATGGATATTATCAGAAGAGACCTGTCACTTGGAGTTGTGTAGATTTGGGGCTCTGGGTCCAGAATGGCCCAATTCGTTCTTCCAGAAATTTTTGCTTTAAACCCTCAAGAGCCGAAGAAGAGGCCACTGCTGGGAGAGGGGGCTGGGCTGAGTTCAGAAAAGCGAAGTTCTGGTCCAGACCCTGTCCCAACCTAGCTACATGGCTTTAAGTAAAACCTGTATTCCTCCATGCCTCAGCATTCTCATCTGAAAACTGGAGAAAACCATTGCTCCCACGTGGTTTTTCTGCAAGAGCTGAATGAGATAACACATGCAGTGCTCCCAGAACACAGCAAAAGCTCAGTCTGTGATAACTGTGATCATTATTAATAAGCCCCACCTTGGTCTATTAACAATGAAAACGTCTAAAACTCATGACTCAGGAGTCTGTGCTGGAGACATATAGGCATGTGAACCAGGAGATGTGTACACAGATAGTCACCACGGCACTGCCAATGACAAGGGAGTGGGGGTAGAAAAAACATCCTGCGTGTCTATTGGAAGGGAGTGGACAGCAAAATGGAGTATATCTATCCGGCAGAATGCAGCCACTTAAGTGGAATGAACCAGGGCTATATATGACAACACTGATGGCTTTCAGAAATGTCGTTGGAGAGAAAAAAGCAAATTGCAGAGTGATACATCAGTGTGAATCCATTTACATTAAAAAATACAAAACAATGCTAGTTATTTTCTGTGGGTAATGTATGCTCAAGTCTAAAAATGGCATGCCGTCATACAGGCTAAGCTCATCCCAGGAGCTAGCACTGAGGTAGTGGGGGGGACCCGGTAGAGAGGGGACTTTAAACTTCATGGACAGTGTTCTGATTTCTAAGAGAATGAATTCATGTATTTCTTATGAAATTAATTTTTTCAAAATAAATTAACAACTTTAAAAAATTCCTGCCTTGCCTATTTCACTAAATTGTTTGGAGGATCAAATTATATGTGCACAGAGAATGTGTAATTCATTTTCTACTTGACAGAGCATTTTTCACCCATGTGACCTCACTCCATCCTCTCAACAAGACTTTGAGGGATGGATTATAATTTCTGCGCTATGGAGGAGGAAACCGGAGCATGGGGGCTGGAGTTTTTTGTCCCAGGTCATACACGTGTCATGGGGACAGAGCTGGGATTCACAGCCACGACCTTCTGACTCCAAAGCCTGGGCCTCTTTTTTCCACTTTAGGCTCTGGGGTAAAGAACACCTTTTAAACTACCTACTGGCCATTATTAGAATGGTGGGTGCATCCTCCTCTGAGAGTCTTCTCCAGGGGAATAGCAGTCTCCAGGCAGAAGTCCCACAGCCCCACCTGAACTGGCCTCAAAGACCTCAGCAGTGTGGTCTGGGCTGCCCTCCTCAGCCATGTGGTCTGGGGGCTGCCCTCTCCCTCGAGACTCTCACCCACTATTCTCTGGGAATCAGTACAGTGCTAAGGATAGACCTTGGACATTAGATTCAGAGAGACCTAGACCTGAATCCCAGCTGTCCCTTAGCAGCAGGTGGCCTTGAGCAAGATACTTCCTTACTCTGCAAGGTAACGCCTAGTTTGCAGGTTGCTGTGGGCAAAATATATACAGTAAGCACTTGGTGAATGTTATTTCCTGCTCTCTGTTCCTCTTTCATCAGCCTGCTCAACTCTGAGCAGGGCCGGGATAGCTCTGGGCAGTGTCTGACTTACCCTTAAACCCTGTGCCAGTCACAGTGCTTGACACAAGATAGGTGTTCAGAGAAGTTTATGATTTGGTGTCTGGAAGGTTGTGGGGCTAAATTACCGATGAAAAGTTCCCATCATCTAATTGGGGTGGTAGACCTACTCACAAGCAAGCGTCCTCCCATCTCAACTGATTGCCAGGGTCAGGTTGCTGGAGACATTTTGAATTCTACCTCGAGGACAGTGGGGAGCTATAGAAGATTTAATCAAGGCAGTGACATGGTTAAACAGATTTCAGAAAGGACATGCTATGCAGAGTGTGGCTTTGGAAGGGACGGTCTGGAGGAAGAGAGACCAACCCGGAGACAGAGAGACCTGTAAGGAGTCTGTGAACAGTTCAGGTGACCCAAGGGAGCCTGAGATCCCTTCTCATCTCAGGAGATGCCTGAGGGACTGGAGGATGCCAGGGAAGAGTGGTGTGACGGGACTGGATTTGGAAAGATGGTAGGATTTTACAGGAGATTGAGAGAAAACCTAGTGTATATGAGAATGTGTTTTGTAAACTAAGAAAGTCACACGCACCTACCCAGATACCCTCTTGTCATTGTCGCAGCCTTTCCTGAGCATACAGCATCCCGCCTTTGTATTCAGGGCGCATTGACACAGGTCTCAAGGAAATTCCCAGCTCACCTGAATCACTTGGCAGAAACAAGTTTTTATGTCAACTCACAAACCGACCCATGTAAGCTCTCCGACAAACACAGAGCGTGTTACTGCGAAGGCCGATAGCCAACAAAGGGAAATGGTCAGTTCTTCTTTTTCTTGTTTGTCATGGACACATCTGTCGACTTACACTTGGCATTCAGGATAATATCACACATGCCCAAACCTTTAGATTCAAGGGAGAGGCAGGGAGGGCAGGTGGAGTATGGCCGGGGTGAGAGACAGTGTTTATAGTTCATACATAAAAATAGTAGCTACCGGCTTCTGAGCGCTTCTGTGTGCTGGGCACACGCAGTACGGTTTATATCAGTCTCTGACGCGGGTGCTGTTATTACATATGCCTTTGCAGACGAGAGAATGCAGACCTTGGGGAACTGAAGTTCTCATCAAAATCCTCACAGCTGGCAAGTGGCAGAGCAGGAGATAGGTCTAAGGTCCACAATGACAGCTTCTTCCTACCACTAGACTCTGTGAATACCAATGCCTTCCTTTCTGTCCCCAAAGACGCAGATACTGATGAGTTTGATGATGTTGCTTCGTTTATTCATTTAAAAAAATAATTATTGAGTGCCTTCTCCATGCTTGGTGAAGAGGGAGGAGAGTGGCAGAGGAACGGGCTAGAAAAAGGACAGGGACAGAAATGGGTATATGGTGTTCAAGCCACCCTGGACTTGGCAGCTCGAATCCAGAGACCAACCGATGTGGGGGAAGCAGTACTGGGGAGAGAGGGGTCTATAAACAGTGGGCGGAGATGGGGGTGGGGTGGGAGGCACTGAGAGCAGGAAGGAGTCTGGCTTCCTTATTTATTACCTTTGGGCTCTCAAACGCATGACTACCAGGCAGAAGTGACACAATAAAAGGGGAAAGGAAAAAATGCCAGCTACAGCCAGAATAAAATCAGGGCAAATAGTATAAAACCTGACAGCCAAGTATAAATAAATATTCGTAAAAGAGTTAAAGGACAGATTAAAATAAAAACACCAAATGCAATTCTTACCCCTTGACAAATGTGGTGCGAATTGGGTTCTTTTAATCAAATGTTTGGCAGGTGTATGAATTATTTATAATTCAATATCGGGTGGTTAAATGGAAAATGGAAGATGTTCCCGTCGTCTTCTCAAGCTTATCCACCTCCCCCAGTGAGCTCTCCCCGGGGAGGGGAGGGTGAGCGACTGCCCCTCCCCCACACCAGGTGCCACTGGACGTTGGAGTCCGTAATCCCTGCCTTGCCCTGGGCGGCACCATTGTCAGCTTGCTCCCTGGTCCCAGTCATTTTGCTGCTCAGAGCCTTGTTCAGAAAGGAGGCCCCTTCAACACTGGGGACAGAGGTGAGGGCAACCGGCAGGTGTAGGGGAACCGGGAGGCCAGAGACCCGGGCTCTTGCCCCAGGGGCTTCCACAGACTCCATGCATGCGCTGGTGCTTGCTTGCTCCTTCCTGTCCTCCTCCATTGCCATCCTTCACTTCCTCACCCTTTCCTCTCGGTTTTCAGAGTGCAACACAGCATGTGGTGCCCCCCACATCCAGCTATGGCAGGAAGAGTAACTGTTTCCATTTTACAGAGAAGAAAACTAGGGTGCAGAGAGATGCCTGGATGTGCCCCTGGTCATGCAAGGGATACGTGCTCAAGTTGGGGTAGCATCTGCGTCTGCAGACCCCAAGTGCACTGGGAGTGCATTCTGGGGGGGGGGGCGCTCTGGCATCTAGGTACAGTGGATGAGACATGAACTAGGAAATCAACAGACTCAAGTTCCAATTCCAGCTCTGAACTGCTATCTGTGTGACCTGGGGCACATTCCCTAACTCTCTGGTCCCTCCCTCCCCCAGGAGCACACCGTGCTAATGCTTTACCTCCTGGGCTAGTGTGGGGCTGCAGAGGGGGTGGAGTCACATGCAGTGCCTGCCCTCCACCGAAGCTGGACATTGCTGTCATTATTGGAGCTACAAGAAATGACCCTCATGTTACGGATGAGGAAACTGAGGCCCAGAGAGACAAAGGGACTTCCCCATAGTCGTTCAGTGACTTGGTGGCAGGAAATCCAGGTCTCTAGGAGTTTGTCAGACCACGTGTGGTTGGCTCAAGCCCACACCTCCTCAGGTACGCACCCCACCCCATTCTGAGCTGCATTCCCCCACCTCCCTCAAAGAGTCTTAAGAAGCAGCCTCACATTGCTCTTGTCTGCTCCCCCATTTCTCTGTTTCTCTTACACACACACACACACACACACACACACACACACACACACGCACCCTGTGAGCCAAAGGAGGAACTGAGGATCCCACCACAGCCAAATGTTGCCTGACTTCCCTGAGCAGCAGATGAATGAGTCCTCACAGCTAACAAACGGCTGTCGGAAAGGTGGGAGAATGAAGGTAATTAGTCCCCTTAATGCCGATTTCAGACTAATCTTTCACACTTAAGGAAATTGTTCCAATGATTTTCTTATTTTCAGGGGAGCTCGTTAAGTAAGAATTAGAAAAATAGATATGGCAGGAGATAAGAAAATGGATTTCGTAGTGACAAGCTTACTAAATACACAGAAAGGGACCTGGCAAGGGTGGGGACAGAGGGACAGATGCTGGTCCCCCCAGGGTGGGTGACAGGTGGTGCTCCAGAGCCCCTGGGTGGGGTGAAGACCCTGGGGTAAAGGTGCTCAGCAAACACTTCTTGCAGCTGATGTACTTTGCACCCAGACCATTTTTCTCAGCCTCCCTCCTCCTAGGCCCCTGCCAGAAGTGCTCCTTGGACAACTTTCTTCAACATCTGGGCCCGGTATGGTGGCTCATGCCTATAATCCCAGCACTTTGGGAGGCTGAAGCAGGTGAATCGCTTGAGTCCAGGAGTTTGAGACCAGCCTGGTCAACATAGCGAGATCTTGTCGCTACCAAGAATCAAAAAATTAGCTGGGTGCGGTGGAGCGCACTTATAGTCCCAGCTACTCAGGAGGCTAACGTGGAAGGATCTTCTTGAGCCCAAGAGGTCGAGCCTGCCATGAGCCGTGATCATGTCACTGCACTCCAGCATGAGTGACAGAGTAAGACACTGACTCAAAAAAAGCAAAACAAACAAAAATCTGGGAGGGGTGACATCTTTGCTAGGATCTGGGGCCTACTATAGGGAATACAGATCTCAGCACCTTCTGGACTCTCTGGTGAAGCCAAGGAACATTTACTGAATGCCTGTCATATGCGGGGCACTTTACCTCCATTTCACCCCCAGCCCCACAGGGTACACGTGCATGTCGCCATTTTATCGAGATGGAGATGCAGACTCAGAGGCAGGGTCGATGTACAGCCAGCCCTGGTTGTTTTCAGGTATCGTCCATTCTGACAGGTCAGTGCCTGTGCTGGTCTAGCCGTTCACATTCAGTGCTTTGAATATCACCCTTGGTCATGTGACTTGGCCTAGGCTGCAGGGCTATAGGTTCCAATCTGGAATTGGAACCTACGGCGATTGACACCAAAGTTTACATCATTTCTGTCCCTCTCAGCTGCCTCGGGGTAAGGAGTTCTGGTGGGAAGAGACTCGGAAGGGATGACTTGGAGCTAAGAGAAATGTGTGTCCCCTGTAGAGCTTCATCAGGCAGGAATAGGGAGGGAGGGTCTACAGAACATGGAGTTCATCCTTCTGGGATGGGTGCAGGCCACTCCCCTCACTCCTTACCAGTGCTCATTCTTGTCTCCCACCTTTGCTCAGGCTGAACCCCTGCCTGACCACTGTGCCCCCCGACCACTCCTGGTCTTCATTCCCAACAGCTCCAGCTTTCTCCTTTACCTCTGCCCCTAGTAGGGTCTCAGTGCTTCCATTTTTTGCTGCAGTGCATTCTGGGAAGCTTGCCGTTTGGTGTCCCATGGCCATTTCAACTGTGGGCCAGGCCAGCGTTGGTAGAAGAACCCCATGATGATTGGCTCTTGCAAAGTAGAACTACTCTCTCATAGGCCAAGAGGGAGAGTGGGACTTGGTGAAAATGTCAATGTGACATTTTCCCTTGGGCCACAGTCCAGGTTCAAGTCTTGTCTCCTCCATTCCCTCAACCACAATGGAAACTTCCATTGTGCAGAGTCTGGATCTCTTTTGGAGAAAGCTCCTAATGCGGTGAATCTCAACCACAGGGGACTTTACGACCCTTGGAACATTTGCAATGTCTAGAGACATTTTTGCTTGTCTCACCCAAAGATGCCGGGGAGCGGGGCGGTTAGTGGCTGCTTAGAGGCACCTAGTTAGGGGGCAGCCAGGGATGATGCTAAACCTCCCAAAGTGCAGAGGACAACACCCCCTCCCCCCAAGAAAAAGAATGATTGAACCTAAGATGTCAGTCATGCCAAGGCTGAGAAACTTTGCTTTAGAGCTAGGGACAGAACACAGGTCTCCTGACTGTGTCTACCACTGGATTAAACAAAGGAAAGGGAATTAGGCCTCTGAGCCAAAGGTTCTGGGTTGAGACACTTTTTGTTTTCAAGTCTACAAGCATATATTTTGCTCCTGCTACATGCCAGGCACTGTACTAGGTGCTGGGTACTCAGTGCTAGACAAAATATATACACTCTTTGCCCACTTGGACCTCCCAGGTAGGGCCTTTGAGCTGGGGGACCTTAGGCATGTCTCTTCTTCCTCTGAGCCTCAGTTTCCTTATCTGTAAAAATGGGCGCAGCATCTGTCTTCCAGTATCACTGTGACACCTTCGATAATTTAAATGTCAGATACAATTGCAGATCCTCAATAAACACATAAATGCGTTGAATGCTTCTTCTTTCTGGAGGGGGTTGGGCAGGTGGTGGGGACGGTTCTACCGGGAAAAGAGAAGGGGAGAAAACTAAGGCATTTATTGAGCATTTATTGTATGCTACTCATGGGACCCTCTCCCAGCAACTTTGTAATGTAGGGTTTTTAAAAAAGTTTTTATTTTAAAGGTGTGGCGTACAATTCAGGGTTAGGTATACAAATGTTCATTAATGCAGGTGTTCTCTTACTCAAAGAGCAGATGAGGAAACTGAGGCACAATGAGGGGAAAAGACAAGTTCAAGCTGGATTGGAACCCAGTTCCTCTGGCTCTTTTGCTCCTCCCCTTTATTTGCCACCTTCAGGGCCTTGTAAGATGACGCTGGGCAGGAGTCAGGGTCTGAACCTGACCAGGCCTGGCCCTCCAGTCTTATTCCCCAGCATTCCCCGGGGCCTTGGTCTCACCCCATTAGCGCTGCTTTAAAAAGTGCCGAGGACCAGGGCGCGTTATTGCCCACATAAATCAGGCGGCTCCGAATATGGAACACCTTTAAACAAACAGCTGATGGGAGTGAAGTTCCAGGATCATTATTAATAGCTTTTCATTTCGGTGGCCGCTGTGCTGTGACATGCCTTCCCAGCAGAAGCCCCGCGCAGCCAGCCCCCGATCTGCCGATCCCCCGAGTCCACCAGTCAAAATGAATGACTGTACCTTTGTGTTAATTGTGAGCCTGAGCCACACGCAGAATGCTAATAGGGCCACGTGGGAGGGGCAGGTGCCAGCCTCGCCTGGTTGCTGGGCAGGGAAGGACCCCGCCTTGGGTCCTCCTCCACGGCAGCCAGCAGCTGGATCTCTCTGACATCCTTATCTGAGCTCTGCTCTCCTCTGCTCAAAAAGCTCCATGGCTCCCATGGCCCAGACCAGAGTCCAGACTCTTCTGTCATTCAGGGCTCTTTCTGTCTCTCCTACCTATGCCTCCAGCCTCCTTGCTTGCATTCAGACACCACGATCGCAGCACTGCTCAAACTACTATTCCTTTATTCAGTCGGTCAGTCAATCATACATTCATTCAACAAACATTTACTAAGCCCGTTGAGGGATGCAGAGGATGAATCTGTGAATGAGACGGACATGGTCCTTCATCTCATGGAGTTTAATATTATGCCGAAAGCCCGACGTTTGTGGGCTCTGGACCCAGGCTGCCTGAGTCCGTGCCACAGTTTGGCTCCATATCATCTTTGCCACCTTGCACAAACCACCTCTTTTTGGCCTCAGTTTCTTCCTCTGTAGAATGGGAATAATAACAGTCGCTACCTCAAAGGGTTGTGTGAGGACTTGAGCAGCTAAAAATATAGAAGCATTTTACTTAATAGACTTACAACCATTTACTATTGAGCATGAAGTACTCGATAAGTGTTAGCTATTATTATCATTATTAGCTCACAGCTTCATTAAAATGTACGGTAATGACTATAAAAGGTACAAGGACAGCATCAGACGGGGGAGTTGGATCAGTCTGGGCTCTTGGGAAGGGCTCCCCGAGGATGCGATATGTTCTCGGGCTGGAAGATGGGGGTGGGGCGGGTAAGAGCAGTCGGGGGAGGGAACAGCATGAGTAAAGTCCCTGAGGCTGGACGGGTTCAGCCACATTGAGAAGCCTGAAAGGCAGCGGGGAGGCCGGCCCGTCAGGAGTGATGGGGAAGGAAGGCCGAGATGAGACGGAGAAGCAGGCAGGGGGCCACACTCGTGGGTCTTGTTAAATTTTAGATTTCATCCTAAGGGCAATGGGAAGCTGTTGAAAGCTTCTGAAGCAGAGGACTGGCATGAACTGTATTCTGTTTTCATTTTTGTTTTCTTTGAGATAGGTAGGGTCTCGCTCTGTCACCCAGGCTGGAGTGCAGCAGTGTGATCATAGCTCATTGTAACCTTGAACTCCTGGGCTCAAGCGATCCTCCTGCCTCAGCCTCCCAAGTTGGGACTGCAGGTGTGTGCCACCGTGCCCAGTCAATTTATTTATTTATTTATTTTTCTGTAGAGATGAGGTCTTGCCATGTTGTCCAGGCTGGTTTCAAACTTTTGGC
Source organism: Carlito syrichta (assembly GCF_000164805.1). Classification (NCBI taxonomy): domain Eukaryota; kingdom Metazoa; phylum Chordata; class Mammalia; order Primates; family Tarsiidae; genus Carlito; species Carlito syrichta. Next base: position 35,572 of record NW_007067639.1, read on the forward strand.
CTCAGGCGATCTTTCTGCCTTGGCGTGAGCCACTGTGCTTGGCCCTTCTTCTGTTTTGGAAGTCACCCAGGCCACACAGTGCATAAAACCGACGGGTCCCCACCTCCTTGCTTGCTGGGGTCCTCATGGGGTGGCTGAGAAGGAAACAGGCAGAAAGGAGAGGAGGCTGCTGTCCAGGTGAACAGAATGGTGGCCTGGGTCGGGTGAGGGCAGGGAAGATGGAGAAGCGTGGGCTATTCCTAAAGTTACACGGTGGTGGAATCCTCAGGCCACAGCAGGAACACCACAGGGTGACGAGATGGGGACCTGTCAGGGAGGAGTAACAGGCTTGGAGGGTCAGGGACGTGAGCTCAGTTTCCCATGCCCTGATGATTGCAGGCCTCTGAGCCTTTCATACTGTTCCAGGGCTAAGGCTCTTCCCCGATCTTGTGTGACAGGAGATTTTTTTATTAATCACACAAAGCCAGGCTCCAATGTCCCCTCCGTCGTATGAAGCCCTCCCTGGTCTCTCCCTTCTCTGTGTCCACACTCCTCCCAGCCTGTGTCTCTTGGCTCCTTCTCAGTGTCCTTTGCTGTTTCTGCCTCATCAGATTTTGGAAGGCTCTAGAGCTTAGTCCTCAGGCCGCTCCTCTGTTCTGTCTGCCCCCATTCTGAAGGTGACCACATGCAGCCCCACAGTTCGAAACGCTGTGGATCTGCTGACGACACCACAACGTGTGTGTCGACTCAGATCGCGCCCCAAAAGCCAACTCATGCAGCTGCTTGTCTGTTCCACTTGGACGTCTAAGAGGCACTTAAAGTTCTCATGACCAAACACAAACTCCTGAGACCTACTCCCAACACACACAAATCACGACATAATAAATGTTAAAATTGCTTCTCTTCCAGCTCTCTCCAGTGCAGTCACTGGCAACTCCATTCTTCCAGCAGCTTCCGCCAAGAGCCTTGAAGTCAGTCTTGACTTCACACCCACATCCAATCCATCAGCAACTCCCGCCAGCTCTACCTTAAAATAGATCCGGAAGCTGACCGATCCTGCCACCTTCATTGTTAACAGCCTGGGCCAGGCTACCACATCTCTTACCTGGATTATCGCAACAGCCTCACAACTGGCGTCCCTGCTTCTGCCCTGGCCCCCTGCAGACAGTTTTTGGTTATGGTGTGAAAACATAAATCAGGTCATAACACTCCTCTCAAAATTCTTTTGGCTTCATGTTTTCTCAGAGTAAAATGGCTCATGAGAACCGACATGACTTCGCCTCTTGTTACTTTTCTGACCTTTTCCTACTACCCCTCTCCCTCAGTTCCTGTCACACTGGCCCTCTGGCTATTCTTGGAAGAGACCAGGTATGATCTCACCTCCGGGCCTTTGCACTGGCTGTTCTTGCCTGGTCCCTTTCCCTCTTGTCTGCCTGGCTCACTCGCTGCATGCCTTCAGGGGTCTGCTCCAATGGTTGACCCCATGTGATTTCCCCTGACAACCTGAGGTAAAACAGCCCCTCGCGCCGTTGCCAGCCCCTCCCTCTGCTTTCTCTCCCCCACCGGAACTCACCGCGGTCTGATAAATTTCACATGTACGGCCTCCTTACTCTATAATCTAAGCTCTCTGAGGCTAGGGGCTTTGACCTGTTGCTCAATGCTGTATACCCAGCATTGAGGACAGTGCTTGGCTCAGTGGTTATTTCTTGAATGACTCTGGGGTTGTTTTTAACTGTCTACTCGAGTGTCTATTTCTCTGTCTCCCCCAGTAGGAGTGGGCAGCAACCGGGTCCAATTCACTCCTGTTTTTCTGGTGTCCAACACAGAGCCTGCAGAGTGGGTGCTCATCAGATGTTTGAATAAACAAATGAATAATAATAGACTTCCCAGATGGACTGCCTGGGGTGCTGTGAGGGAGGGGTTATGGCTAGACAGAGCTGCCTCCTGGACCTTTCCTGCCTCTCCCACAAGGACCTGGCATCATGTGAGAGGGAAGAAGGTTGGAAACGTAAGCCAAGGAATCTCCAGAGGCCAGGAGGGACAGGGTTGGACCTAAGAGCCAGTGCCAGAAGGATCTGGAAGTGTAGATTTCTCTTTGAGCTTCATATTTGGAGCTAAACATGTTAGAATTGTTTGAGGTTAAGGAAACTGAAGTTTTTAGAACAAGTCAAGGGTTTCGGATCAGGGCTTGAATTAAAGTTGGAGGTTTGGGGAACTGGTTTAAGGCTAAGATTCAGGGATTCCGGCTAGGCCTGAGTTTGAGAGTTGGGCCAGATGCTTGTGGCCAACTGTGATTGAGAATGGGTAAAGGGATTGGAACTTTGGTGGGAAAATGGAATAAAGTTGAGGATGGCATCAGGGGCTCAACTTGAGGACATTCGTTGGGTTTTAAAATCTTCTTTGCTGGAATATTTTAAGGCAGAAACTCACATTTTATAGTAAAGTCTAGAATAACAGTTCTCCACCAGTGGCGATTTTGCCACCCAGGGGACGTTTGGCAATCACTAGAGACACTTTTGGTTGTCACAGCTGGGTAGGAGGCTGCTACTGGCATCTAGTGGGTAGAGGCCAGGGATGCTGCTAAGCATCCACAATGCCCAGGGCAGCCCCACCACAAAAAATTACCCAGCCCCAAATGTCAACAGTGCTGAGGTCGAGAAACCCGTGTTAGAGGATTTATCCATTCTCTGAAGGGTCAGCTAAGGGCTAATCCGAGTGGACCAGGGGTCAGGACATAAGCATTTGAGGGAGGGCTGGTGTGCTGGGGACCTGAGCTATAAAGTGAGCTGCACATTCCCTCCCCATGGATTCAGCTTCTCACAGCTGGCTCTGGTCAACTCTAGGGGAAACGAGGAGGGTGGTGTGAGATGGGTAGGGAGGAGAAGAGGGTCAGGCCAATGTGTCAGGGGACTCACGAACCTACAGACAAGCAGGGTGGGAGCAGGAGAAAGAGAGAACAAGAGGAAGGCAGGGAGTAGAAGTGGGGGGGGGGACAGAAAGAGACAGAAAGCCAGAGAGAGGAGAGAGAGAGTGAGAGAGACAGAGAAAGAGAGAGAGAGACACAGAGACAGACAGAGAGACAAAGGGAGAGAGAGCGAGAGAAAGAGACAGAAACAGAGAGAGGGAGGGAGAGAGACAGAGAGAGAGTGAGAGAGACAGAGAAAGAGAGAGACAGAGACAGATAGAGAGACAGAGGGAGAGAGAACGAAAGAGAGTCAGAGAGAGAGGGAGGGAGAGAGAGAGAAAGACAGAGAGAGTGACAGAGAGGGAGGGAGGGAGAGACAGACAGACAGAGGGAGGGAGAGACAGAGAGAAACAGAGAGGGAGACAGGGAGAGAAAGACAGACAGAGAGAGAGAGAGAGAGAGAGAGAGAGAGAGGGAGGGAGGGAGGGTGTCTGAGGCAACGTCTGCAACTTGTGTGAATGCCTTATTCAAGACAGAATTTGGATAATCATAATAAAGGTAGCTAACACTTGTCTAGGACTTACCACCTAAAGTAAGTGCTTGGTATTTGTTAACTTGTTTTTGATCTTCTCATCAAGTCTCTCTGATGGGTACCATTGTAATCCCCATTTTACAGATGAAAAACTGAGGCAGAGACGCTAAGTAGGTTGCCTGAGATCCCACAGCCGTGGGTGGCTGAGCTGGTTCCGGAGGTGGCTCAGGGCTTCCCTTTGCAGCAGAAGGGCTCCCTGTGGGGGTCCCTGACAGCCAGGATGCTAGTCTTCCTCTCCTATTGGCATTAATGATCTCATCACCCCCTCTCCATAGTTCCTGAGACATGCGCCTTGTGACCGCCCCTGCTGCACTGATGCAGCAGCCAAGACTCACAGAGGTGAAGCACCTCTCAACACAACCAGGCCTGCTGACATCGAGGCCACTTCTGCCTCTCTGCGTGCCAGCCTGGGGTGACCCTCTGCACAGCCCCCCAGTGCCCACTCTTGTGCCACACTTGATCTTCATAAACAGCCACAGACGTCAGGGTTTCTCAGCCTCGGCACCAGTGACATTTTGTCTGGATTATTACTGGGTTGGGGGAGAGGGGACAGGTGGTCCTATGCATGGTAGGATGTTCTGGCCTCTACCCTCTAGTTGAAAGTGGCACTCTTCACTCCCATTTGTGACAACCAGAATTGTGTCTAGACACTGCCAAATGTTCCCTGGGGGCCAAAATCAAATGCTGCCCTCCACTGCTCCAGAGAATAGGCAAGGAGGCTCTTCCAATGGGGTAGTAGATGGTGGAATTAAGGCCTAGAGAGCATCACGCCTTACCCAAGGTCACTCAGAGAGTCGGGGTAGGACTCAGGTCTATGCCCGCCAAGAAGAAGGCCTTGCTGTCAGCTCTCCTGCTGGAGTTCCACCCTCCTGGACCCAGTGTGAGTGCTGAGTGCCAACGATGTGGCCCATGAGCTCAGGTGTCAGGTCCACAGGACAGCCTACCCTGCCAAAGCCCTCAGCTCTACAGGTGAGCTGAGGAGCCATGAAAACAGTTCAGGCTTTGATATCAGACAGACCCAATTTCAAATCCCGGCTGTGCTGCACCCTTACCATGGGGCATAGCACTGAACATCTCTCATCTTCTGTCTCCCCATCTGAAAAATGGGCAGTTTGGACTTGAGCATCCCAAAGACCAGCTCTCGTACTCTGATTTTCTGACAAAGTAAGGAATCTAGTGTTAGTTCCGGCTGCACCCCCAACTCAAGGTGGTATCTTGGCCAAGTCACTGTTCCTCTCCAGGACCCAGTCTCCTCTGCCCACCATTCACCTTCAAGCAGCCAACACTTCAGTCACACGGAATGCCTCACTATTCTCTAAACCACAAATTCTTCTCAGCCTTTGTGCATGCCATCCCCCGTGAACTGATCTTCTCATTATCCACCTAGAGAACTCCTATTTATCTTTTAAGACTGAGCCCAAGTCATTTCCTCCAGGGGCTCTTTCTTATTCCTGCAGGCAGAGTTAACCACTCTCTCCACTGCTCCCTTGGTACCTGCCACCCTCTAGAAGAGCACTGGCTGCCAGGGTGTGTGTGTGTGTGTGTGTGTGTGTGTGTGTGTGTGTGTGTGTGTGTGTGTGTGTGTGTTCCTCACTTGACAGAATGAGTTCTTGAAGATAGAAATTGAGTCTCCCTAACCCTAATGGCCCCATGGCCCACACAGTGCCTGGCATATAGTAGGCACTCAACAAATGTTGAGTAACTAAGAATGAATGAATGGAGGAAGAAGACTGCCAAGACCATTACAATCTTCTAGACTCCAGAGAAGGAAGCCAACCAACCTCTCGTCAACCTCTCATCAGAGGATGGCGCCTACCCTGAGTCCCAGCAAGGGCCTGTCACCCGAGCCACCTACACATTCTGCGGACTCAGGGAGTACCTTGGACAGCGACCAGATGCTTTTTAAAACATGCTTTTCTCCTTGGTGAAGCTGCCACTACAGGGAGCTGTCTGTGTGGATCCGCATTCCTGCATGTGCGTGGAGACGTGCTCATGAAGAAGTCTTGCTCCTTCCATTTTTCAATCCATCCCAGACCTTCTGAGTACCAGGCGGAGACCTCTGTTCTCATTTATGCTTCTGAATATACAGCCTCTGACACAAGCTAGGAGTGGGTAAGGGGGCGGTGTGGAGATATTTTGGAATTCTGCCCTCCCCCATAGCTTGTCAAGGAATTTATCCTTCTCTTCCTGTGAGCCACATGTCCCCAAATTGCCCTAAATCTCCTCTTCCAGGAAGTCCTCTGACTAACTGGGTCCCAGTTCCTCATTTGGGGGTGGGGAGGAGAGACATAGTCTGTGCTCTTTGAGATTCATTCATTCAACAGGTCTTTTTCTGAGAAGTTATAAAAATACTTGTATTGTGCTTAACTTCTGGGGGCCTCGGTTTATTCACTTGTAAAATGGGGGTAGAGATGGCTAGGGATGCGTACATGATCAAATTCATAAAAAAGGACAGCTTTATGGTTTTGTACTGATCCTCAATGCAATGCATTAGCCCCAGCTTCCACCAAAACCAGGACTGTGTGGCCTAGCTCAGTGGCTTACTTCTGGTATGACTCCGGCTAAGCCCTTTCCTTCCTTGGGCCTCTGGTTGCAAAAAAAGGGGGTATCTTGTCTCCAAGTTCTGGTTCAGCTCTGGGGTCCTGGGTTTCTAGGATTCTATACCAATGCTGGGAGGCCATGCTACCTCCTCCTTCTTCCTCTCACCCCAAGGATGGAGCCTCTGACAGCAGAGGGGGACAGACCAGAGTTTCCTGGGGACGCTAGGAGGGTGTGAGGGGAGGAGGATCTGTCCCAGCCTGGGTGTGAGAGACGAGTTAACAGCTCAATTGTTATTTCAATTACACGGATTATTTGAAAACAATGTTATGAGTTTCATCACTGACAACCCCGGGAAATGGCTGCTATGGCAACCAGGGAGAAGAATGGCCCCAACCAGCCAATAAGAAGTTTCAACCGCAGCTCCAGTTTGGACAAACTCTCTCTCCTCCACAGGGGCCCTCCCATCCTCTGCTTGGGGAGGGGGCTTGGGAAGAAGTGGAAAAGAAAGGGGCAAGAGAAGGATCACGCTGCAGAAGGGAAGAGGGAGGACAAGTGTGGAAACTGAGGCCCAAGGAGAGGAGAGACTCCAGGAATTGGGTGTTCACCCCACATTTTTCAAGGGAAGGGACTGTCTGGCCCATGTACCCTCCTGGTGCCCAGCACAGGTCTGGCACCCAGCAGACAGTAACAGGGCTAGTTCCAGGCTCGGCTGTGGTGGAGGAGGGGTTCCCAGGACACATCCTCTACTCCCTACTCGACTCCTGGTGAGTGGGAATTATCTGAGACCCTTCACCAAGAGCACACATAGCAGTTGGCCTTGCTCTTCACTGCCAGGAAGAGAGCAGGCATGCCGGGAGCCCCCTTTGTCTACCTATCAAGGTTCAAGGTGTCTCTGAGAGCCCTGGATATTTCTTCCTGTTGCCCACTGCACAGGCTGCCTGTGCCTGCAACGTCTCTGGGCCCAGCCTTCTCCACATGAGGCACCTAGCGGTCACTGGAAGAAGCCATTTTACTGGGAGCATGTCTGGTGTTCTCCTTATTCAGAAAGAGGCCACTTTGACAGGAAGCTGACTTGATCGAAGCTCTGCAGAAACCCAGTTCTGAAAGCCCATTTCTACCTAGCTTGAACTCCCTACTGTCCATTCCTGTGTCCCCGAGTCTCTCTCTCATCAATTTTACTTTAAAAGCCCTTCCAGCTGGGCTCGGTGGCTCAGCCTGTAATCCCGCACCTTTGGGAGGCTGAGGTGAGTGGATTGCCTGAGCCTGCGGGTTGAGACCTGCCTGGCAACTTGGCAAGACCTCATCTCTACAATAAATCAAAATTAGCCGGG
>NW_007067640.1:0-1530 GCF_000164805.1 Carlito syrichta
GTCGAGGCTGCGGTGGCCGGGAGCGGCCCCTGCCCTCCAGTCTGGGCGACCGAGTGAGACGCCAACTCAAAAACAAACAAACAAACAAACAAACAACACTCCAAGCACATCCCTGCCCCAGGGCCTTTGCCCTGACCGTCTCCTCTGCCAGGATCACCCTTCACGCTTTGTCTCTCCACTTCTTTCAGTCTCAGCTCAAGTGTCCTGGTATCAGCTAAACAGTCGCCCCACCCTTTGCTGCCCTTGTCGCCCTGGACAGATCATAACCCATGGCTTTACCTCTTTCTCACCTTCTTCCTGCCTGACATGGAGACCCCACAAAGGCGGGAATTCTCTCCGCGTCGGCCTCTGCTCGGGCCCCAGCTCCTAGAGCGAGGCCTGGCTCCCAGCATGTGGTCAATACATGCTTGTGGAACTGACCAAGCAGGGGCGTGTGGGAATGACCCCGCGGCATCGCGGCAGCTTGGACTTCGCTGCTGAATCCCAGGTGCAGAGCTCAGAGTTGCCAGCCAGTCTTAGAATCAAGAAGGAAGAAGTCCTCTGGAACTCCTGACTCCAATTCCCTGCATGGGTCTGCAGGTGCAGTTCCCTGCCAGCTTTGGTTACCTCCTGGGATGGGCATCTCACTACCACCTAGGGCAATCTATTCCTTTTTCTTTTTTTTGAGTCGGAGTCTCACTCTGTCGCCCAGACTGGAGTGCAGGGGCCACTCTCGGCCACCGCAGCCTCGACCTGCTGGGCTCCGGCGATCCTTCCGCCTCAGCCTCCCGAGGAGCCGGAACTACAGGCGCGCGCTACCACGCCCGGCTGATTTTTGGATTTATTGTAGAGATGAGGTCTCGCCAAGTGGCCCGGGCGGGTCTCGAACCCGTGGGCTCAGGCCATCCACTCACCTCGGCCTCCCAAAGCGCTGGGATGACAGGCTGAGCCACCGAGCCTGGCACCTCTGCCATCTGAGCTCAGCATGCCGTTCTCCGGCCCGTCCTGGAAGTGCCTGGCAAGGATGACGGCCCAGGCATCCCCTGATAAGGCCGGTGTTCGCTGATAACGCAGGTGCTCGCTGACAACTGGAGTGCTAGCTGTTGACAAAAGGTTAGCTGACAAGGAGGACCGGGAAGTGGAGGGTCAGGACATGGCGAGATTCTGGGTGAGACACAAAGGGCGTCCCAAGCCTCCCTCCTTCCTTTCTTCTCTCCTCTCTCCTGCCCTCCGTCCTCTCCTTCCCAAGCTTTTATTAGACACCGACTGTGTACCAGGCCCAGTGCTTTGAGTGTCATAAAAAACAGAGCAGACCCGATGTCCCCCTCAGGGCCCTCTGTCAGACGCAGCTGAGACCCCCCCTCTCTTGGAGGCCCCCAGGCCTCGGCGATCGTGGGGGGCTGCCATGGCAGGAGACCCCCAAGCTCCTGCCCTGAGCCCACCTTGTCGGCGCCTCTGGTCCACCCTGCCCGCCCCAGTGACTGTCACTTGGCCCGGTCAGCCGAGAGGTGGCCATCATGGAAACGGATCTGCTGGGGGTGGGGGGTGGGG
>NW_007067640.1:2573-4788 GCF_000164805.1 Carlito syrichta
CCGGCCGCCCCTGCCACGCGGGCGCTGTGGCCAGTCCCCGGCCCCCAGACACTCGAGAAGGAAACCCGGGTCGAGACCGATCCAGGACAGCAAACCGCTTGCGGTCAGGAGCCTGAAGATGGCCGCTGGGCCCAGACGGCCGAGCCGTCCCTGGGCACCCGTGGCTGAGGTGGCCGGAGCTGGACACAGACACTCCCGGACCATGGGGAACCCAGGAGAGGGCAAGGGCGGCTGGGAGGGGCGGGAGGGGACACGTGAAGGGATCAGGCCAAAGAGAGGCGGGCGAGGCAGAGGAAGAGACCGTGCAAAGGCCCTGGGGCAGGACCGTGCCTGGCTCGGTGGAGGAACGAGGGAGGAGGTGGCGTCCCAGAGGACAAGGAGATGGAATTTGCAAGGGAAATCAGGAGGGCTTCTTGGAGGAGGTGACGTTGGAACAGAGACTTGGAGGATGAGGAGGGCCCTGCCACGAGGAGAGGAGCATTCCAGGCAGAGGGAACAGCCCGTGCAAAGGCCCTGGGTCTTCCTCATGACTGGTGTGTTCAAAGCACAGCAGGGAGGCCCGTGTGGCTGGAACAGAGTTAGTGAACGGGAGAGACAGAGAGGCCAGGCCCGGGAAGTAGCTGGGACCAACCCAAGAGGTGCTACTGCACGGGTCCGTGCGAGCGAGGTGGGTGATCTGGCCCAGACGGGGGCCCGGGGGTGGGCTTGGATTCAGGGTGTCCTGAGTGTCACAGCCCCGGGCCCCGGGCCGGAAGGTCCCGGAAGGAGGCGTCAGCTCGGCTCACAGGGCCTAGGACCCTTCCCCCCTGGCCCAGAGAAATCATCGGGGAGCGCCGACCACAGACAGACAGACGGGGGGACCGGGAAGCGACTCATGCCACCCGGCTTCCCGGAGACGTGGCTGCGCCACGTGGCGCCCCAGCTCCCGCCAGCTGCCGGAGGCACGCAGCCCAGATGTTTCATTCCGGGGACATCTGTGCGGGCTTTCCGGCGTCGAGCGGGCGTCGTCTGCCGCGGCGTCATCTGGGAACTGCGTGGAGGCCTGGCAGGGTGTGGTGGCACCTGCCTGTCGTCCCAGTTACTCAGGAGGCCGAGGCGGGAGGATCGCTTGAGCTCGGGAAGTCGGGGCCGCGGTGAGCCGTGACCGTGCTGCCGCGCTCCGGCCTGGCTGACAGAATGAGACCCTGTTTCTTCTTTTTTTTTTTTTGAGTCGGGGTCTCACTCTGTCACCCAGACCGGAGTGCAGCGGCCACTCCCGGCCACCGAAGCCTCGACCCGCTGGGCTCCGGCGATCCTTCCGCCTCGGTCTTCCCAGCAGCCGGAATTACAGGCCTGTGCTACCACGCCCGGCTGATTTTTTGATTGATTGTAGAGATGTGATCTCACCTGCCCAGGTAGGTCTCGAACCCGCGGGCTCAGGCAGGCCACTCACCTCGGCCTCCCAAGCTGCGGGTTGACAGGCTGAGCCACCGAGCCCACTGGGACCCTGTTTCTAAAACAACCACAGGCAAGGAACAAACTATTTTCAGATCACGATGTGCTGGGGAGGACACAGAGTGTGACGCGACCAAGGACGTGGTCAGGGAGGGCTTCTCGGAGGCGGTGCTGGTGTGTGAGCTGAGAACTGAAACGGGAAGAACAGCCAGACGTGGGGAGGCCGTGCTGGACAGAAGGCGCAGCCTGTGCAGAGGCCCTGGGGCCAGACCGTGCCTGGCATGTCTGAGGCACCGCCAGGAGGCTGGAGCGGAGAGGAGGGGGAGAGGGTGCGAAGGGAACGGCCAGGAGGGGCCGGGGCCAGTGTTGTTCAGAGAGGCCTCTCCGCAGCCGCAAGCGCTGAGACCCGGGGCAGGTGTGTGCAGCGTCTCCACCCACCGACCTCAGAGGAGATGAGACCCCTTCCCGCAGACACTCGGCCATGACCACCCTGAGACTTGGCGGGCCTGGGGGGCTCAGAGCCCAGGAGACACTTTTCTCCCAGCAGGAAAAAAACAATCTGGCTGGGCTCGGTGGCTCAGCTTGTCATCCCAGCGCTTTGGGAGGCCGAGGCGAGTGGATGGCCTGAGCCCGTGGGTTCGAGTCTTGCCGGGGCAACTTGGCAAGACCTCGTCTCTACAGTAAATCCAAAATGAGCTGGGCGTGGTAGCGCGCGCCTGTAGTTCCGGCTCCTCGGAAGGCTGAGGCGGAAGGATCGCCGGGGCCCAGCGGGTCGAGGCTG
>NW_007067640.1:4808-7632 GCF_000164805.1 Carlito syrichta
CCGCTGCCCTCCAGTCTGGGCGACAGAGCGAGACTCCAACTCAGGAAAAAAAAAGAATTAAAAGAACCCCCTGGGCTAGGCCAACCTCATCTGATCTCCCAGTACTTTTTGGGGGGAGTGTGGACAGCAGCAGAGACAGAAGAAGAAAGAAAGAGAGAGAGAGAGAGAGAGAGAGAAGAAAGAAAGAGAGAAAGAGAGAAAGAAAGAAAGGAAAGAAAGAGAGAGAGAAAGAGAGAAAGAAAGGAAAGAAAGAAAGAGAGAGAGAAAGAAAGAAAGAGAGAAAGAGAGAAAGAAAGGAAAGAGAGAAAGAGAAAGAAAGAAAAGAAAGAGAGAAAGAGAGAAAGAAAGGAAAGAAAGAAAGAGAAAGAGAGAAAGAGAGAAAGAAAGGAAAGAAAGAAAGAGAGAAAGAGAGAAAGAGAGAAAAGAAAGAGAGAAAGAAAGAAAAGAAAGAAAGAGAGAAAGAGAGAAAGAAAGAGAAAGAGAGAAAGAGAGAAAGAAAGAAAAGAAAGAGAGAAAGAGAGAAAGAAAGAAAAGAAAGAGAGAAAGAGAGAAAGAGAGAAAGAAAGGAAAGAAAGAAAGAGAGAAAGAGAGAAAGAGAGAAAGGAAAGAAAGAAAGAGAAAGAGAGAAAGAAAGAAAAGAAAGAGAGAAAGAAAGAAAAGAAAGAAAGAGAGAAAGAGAAAGAGAGAAAGAGAGAAAGAAAGAAAAGAAAGAGAGAAAGAGAGAAAGAAAGAAAAGAAAGAGAGAAAGAGAGAAAGAAAGGAAAGAAAGAGAGAAAGAGAGAAAGAGAGAAAGAAAGAAAAGAAAGAGAGAAAGAGAGAAAGAAAGAAAAGAAAGAGAGAGAGAAAGAGAGAAAGGAAAGAAAGAAAGAGAGAAAGAGAGAAAGAAAGAAAAGAAAGAAAGAGAGAAAGAGAAAGAGAGAAAGAGAGAAAGAAAGGAAAGAAAGAAAGAGAGAGAAAGAGAGAAAGAAAGGAAAGAAAGAAAGGAAAGAGAGAGAGAAAGAAAGAAAGAGAGAGAGAAAGAGAGAAAGAAAAGAAAGAAAGAGAGAGAGAGCGCGCGAGCGAGCAATATTTCTCCCAGCCTTATCCAAATAAATTGAGACGTATTTGCGAACGTGTCGAGAAAAGCAGCAAGAACAAAACCATAAAAGCAGCCAGCTGCTCGGAGGGCCGTGACAGGCGGCTCAGATGGATGGAGCTGTGTTTTTATGGCCTGTGAACAACTGATAGGGTTTTAAATATATGATCTCCCATTGTATTGCCTGTCATTTTTAAAACGGCTCGTGCCTCCCTGTTTGCTTTTAGAAGGCTCTCACGGAACACTCCACCGCCGGGCGCCCGAGTCTCTTCCTCCCCCTTCCCTAGATGTGTCATCGCATCTTCTTCCCCCGAGCCGGGTTTTCCCTGGTGCTCTCACGGGTAATTGAGCACAGAACCTACCGGAAACCCTCGGTTTCGTCACTTGGGGGGTGGCGGCAGGAAGCCGGTTCCTGCCTCCTGGGCGGCGGCTGCCACGGGCTGTGGGAGCTGGTCTGGGCGAGACGGGAAGGGACCAGGACAGGCCCTGGGCCTCGGGGACTCGCAGGGTGTTTATGGAGATGTGTAGCAGCCAGCGCGAACTGCGCGGCCGCCGCGTAACAAGCACGCCCGGTCTCACTGGAGCTCACGGGAAGTGGGGGTTTATTACTCACAGGCCCCGGCTCCCTCTCCCCCCTCCCCTCCCCGACCCTTCCTTCTCGTCCCCTCTGACGTGTCCTTCCTGTTGCAACCAGGCTGAATCTTTCTTTTTAAAAATGTTGACCCGAGCACGTCTCTCCCCAGGCCAAACCGCCTCGCGGATTCCCGGGACATGAAATCCAAGCCCTTCCGTGCAGTGCTCAGAGCCCTGTATCTCCCTTCTCTCTCCCTGAGCGTGCCCAGCTGGACTTTGTCACTAGTTCCCACCCTCACGCCCAGTTCTCGCCCACACCCGAACCTTTGCACATGCCATTCCCTCTGTCTGGAGTGCTCTTCCGCCTCCCAAACTCCTATGCATCCCGCACAGCCCAGCTGCCATTGCCCCTCCTCCAACAAGAGGCACCCTTGGTCGGCGCCCCACGGATCCTGTGTTGGCCTGTCACCTCTCCAGCCGGACAGCGGCCTTCCTGATGGCCGAGGCTGCGTTTTCCTCCTCTGAACACGGCCAGGCCCGCCCCGGGAACGAGCCTGGCTCTCCCACCATGCTGAGCAGAGAGGAGCTTCCGGTACAAGGCATTGATTCCGGAGTCCGGACAGTTAGGACCGAGGCCGGCTGCCTGCGGAATGCGGGCGGTCACGGTCCTGGGTCCCCAGGCACGAGCTGTGCGGCGAAGACGGTTAGGGCGGGAGTCCACGGGCTGGATCATTAGCCCCTGGCCGTGTGTAAAGGACACGCTTGTTACGCGGCTTCATTAACGGGGCCCTGGACATGGGAAGGCGAAAGCCACCGGCAGCCGGTGCAGAGCCAGGCCGGGGAGCCCCCCGGGGTCGTCCCGGGGGACCGCCAGCGAGAGACGTCCCCTTGGAAGCTCGTTCTTCTCATCTGTGAAATGGGGGCGTCCATGGTGACCTGCATCATGGATACAGAAGCCAGGGCAGGCCGGGTTCACGGGCTCCGGCCTGTCGTCCCAGCGCTTTGGGAGACCCAGGTGGGAAGATCCCTTGAGGCCAGGAGTTCGAGGACCTGCCTGGGCAACGCAGTGAGACCTCTACAAAAATAATAAAATGAAGCCGGGCTCGGTGGCTCAGCCTGTCATCCCGCGCCTTTGGGAGGCTGAGGTGAGTGGATTGCCTGAGCCCGCGGGTTCGA
>NW_007067640.1:7652-12707 GCF_000164805.1 Carlito syrichta
AGCGGCCACTGCACTCCAGTCTGGGCGACGGAGTGAGACTCCAACTCAAAAAATAATAATAATAATAATAAAATGAGCCAGGCATGGTGGCGCCTGTAGTACCAGCCACTCGGGAGGGTGAGACGGGAGGTTGAGGCTGCAGGGAGCCATGGTCACACCGCCGCACTCCAGTCTGGGTGACAGAGTGAGACCCTGACTCAAAAAAGAAACAAAGAAAAATGCCAGAGCCTGGAGGTTCGAGACCAGCCCGGGCAACTTGGCGAGATCTCGTCTTTACAATAAATCAAAAAACTAGCCGGGCGTGGTGGTGGGCGCCTGTAGCTCCAGCTACTCGGAAGGCTGAGGCGGAAGGCTCGCCGGAGCCCAGCGGGTCGAGGCTGCGGTGGCCGGGAGCGGCCATTGCACTCCGGTCTGGGTGACAGAGTGAGACTCCAACTCAAAAAAAAAAAAAAAATTTGAAAATTAGCCCGGTGTGGTGGTGCGTGCCTGTAATCTCAGCAGCTCGGGAGGCTGGGGAGGAGCGCCTGAGCCGTCCCGGAGGCTGAGGCCGCACTGAACTGTGATCGTGCCACCGCATTCCAGCCTGGGCCACAGAGCGAGACTCCGTCTCCGAGAAACATAAAATAAATAAATAGAAATTAGGCGCAGAAGCAGCCAGACGGGTTGCAGCCCGGCTATTTCACAGTTTGAGCGGCTGGTGGCCTCTGACTGGCCGAGGCTCGGTGACTGGCACAGGAGTAGGTGACAGTCTGTTCACACGTCCGGTGAGGTGACGGCGCGCTTTGCACAGAGAAACCTTTCGGCAGAACTTAAAATAAGCCGGGAGGCAGCTGCGGGCTGAGCTGAACTTCGCGAAAGGTTACCGGAGGCGGGGGAGGGAGAGGAGATGAGATTCGTGGCTCCACGGGCCCAGGGTTCCTGTCGGGGCTGCATGAGAAAGTTCTGGAAAGAGTGAGGCTGCACCACCTTGGGACGGTCCTTCATGCCGCCGAGTGACGTGCTCAGAAGGGGTGGAGGGTGGGCATGGAGGCGCCCGCCCGTCATCCCGGCACGGTGGGAGGCTGAAGCAGGAGGATTGCTTGAGTCCAGGTGTTCGAGACCAGCCCGGGCAACAGAGCAAGACCTCATCTCTACAAAAAAATAAAAAATAGCCAAGCGTAATGGCACATCCTTGTAGTTCCAGCTACTCAAGAGGCTGAAGCAGTGGATCACTTCAGCCCAGGAGTTTGAGGCTGCAGTGAACTTCCATCATGCCACTGCACTCCAGCCTGGGTGACAGAGTGAGACTCCAACGCAAAAAAAAAAATTTTTTTTGTAGGGATTGGGGGTGGGGAGTCTCACTATGTTGCCCAGGCTGGTCTCGAACTCCTGGCCTCAAGCGATCCTCCTGCCTCAGCCTCCCAAAGTGCTGGGATTCCAGGTGTGAGCCACCGCGCCCGACTAATTTCCTCCCAGCCTCTTCTCTGCACGTCTCTGTGTTCTCGCTCTAAACCTGCTTTGCTTTTTGCTCGTTAGAAACTTAACTCTGACGCATCGCCACTGCGAGGACGGGGGCCGTGTCTGTCGGCCACCGCGGTGCCCCTGGCGCAGGGACGGCCTGGCACCCAGCGGGAGGCTGGTCGGGCACGGGACGACATAACTCGTGAGCCGGCCGTCAACACGTGCTTCTCTCCTGCCACAGCTTGTTGGCATCACAGGACTTTGCCCGGAGCCGTCTGATCAGCTCCGCCCCGTGACCGCTGGGGAAACTGAGGCTCGGCATGGGGCCATTTCTTGCCCAAAGAAGCACAGAGAAACAGTCACAGGAAGCACTTTTGCTTTCAAAGGACGGTGACTGGGGCGGGTGTCTGGCCAGGACGCCGGATTTGCAGGCATGGGGGGCTGTCAGCTCCTCTTGTGTCCCTTCATGAACGGCCAGGCCCTTGGCTTGGGTTCCCCTGACACCTGGAAACCAGGCCCCGCAGCCCCACGGGAGCAAGGATAATGGCTGAGCATTTATGGAGCGCCCACTGTTTGCCTGACGCCGACCCCACATATCGTGTCTGTTTTGACTGTCACCTCATTCTAGGAAGGTTAATGCTGTTCACACGATGCCTGTTTTACAGAGGAGAAACATTGAGACCCCGGGGCACAGTTTTCCACGAGTGACTTGGGAGAGGACACGTGGACGTGCGTGCATGCACACATCCGCCCACTCACACAGGCCCAGGAACGTGTGCACACACAAAGAGACATGTGTGCACACACAGGCACATGAACACACACATGCATGCACCCTCACACCTGCATGTGTGTAGCCAGGTGTGCACACACTGAGAGACTTGTGTGCAAATGCATGTGCATGGACACACACATGCAGGCACCCACATGCACACACACATATGCACACGCATGAGAGACAGTGTGTGTATGCTTGTGCAATATGCATGCGCACACATGCACATGAACACACACAAACACACACACACGCAACTCACCTATATGCACATAGGCACACACAAGATACATGAGTGCACACATGCACACACATGCAATATGCATGCACACAATCACATGCTCACATGCAGATATATGTATGCACACGTTCACATGCTCGCATGCAGATATATGCATGTACACACTCACACATGCATGCATGCAGTCAAACACACACACACAGAGGGACACGTATGCGGTGATCATGTGTGCACACGTGTATGCGAAGATGCACACGTATGCATAAACAGAGCTCACACTAATGCCAGTTCATCTGCACATGTGCACACACATGCACACACACACTAGAGACAGTGTGTATATGCTTTTGCAACATGCACCCTCACACAAGCACATAGACACATGCATACACACATGCATACGAATGTGCACATTCATGCACAAAGGGACACAAGCATACACACACTCACACTCACACATGCACACACGCAGCCACTCATGCACACAGACGTGTGTACACAGACACATAAACACACACGAGCACACACACACATGCACACAAGCACACATACGAGACATGAGTGTGTGTGCTTGTGCACACACATGCGATATGCATGCACACAAACACACGTTCACATGCAGAGACATGAATACACACACATGCATGCAGCCACACGTGCGCACACAGAGGGACACACATGCAGTGCTCATGTGTGCACACGCGTACACAAAAACGCGCACACACACGCAGCTTGCACAAACACAAATTTGCCTGCACGTGTGCACGCGCACGCACACGCGTGGACAGACGCACACACGTGTGCACACACAGACACCCTCACAGCACACCTGCCGGCCGGGAGGCCACAGCCCCCCCGGCGCCCGCGGCCTCTCCCCCCTCTCGTGTTCCCGGTCCCTCCCTCCCTCGGAGCCATTTAAACGATTACAAAGATGCTATTTTTATCCGGAGGAAAATTCAATTATAGACATTGACCTTTAAGTTTTTTCCCAGGCTCACGTGTCGCCGGCCCAGGGTGCGAAAGGCTTGCGAGAACGTTCTCGCAGGAGAAACTTCCTCAACTCGGCACTCGGGGGCGGGCGCGGCGCCAGGGCGCGGGCTGCGGCTGGGAGCCCGGGTGTGGCCGGGGCGAGGAGGCCCTCTCTGGGCCTCCGTTTCCCCACGTGTCACAGAGCGAGGTCGCCCGGCTCGTGGAGGAGGCACCAAGCCCCTGGAGGGACGGACGTCCCTTTTCTGCCACCGTTTTGGTGGGAATGTGGGTCTGAGCTGGTCGGGGCGTGGTCTCTGCCTGGGTCTCCACCCGTCTCCCGCTGGCTTCCCTTTTCCTGGACAAGTTTTCCAGGACCTGGTGGGGGGCGGGCACCTGGCACACGGTTAGGACACCTTCAAAATTTGGTTATTCAGGCCAGGTGTGGTGGCTCACACCTGTCATCCCAGCCCTTTGGGAGGCTGAGACCGGAGGACCACCTGAGCCCAGCGTTCGAGACCCTCCTGGGCAAACTGGCGAGACCTCATCTCTGCAATAAATCAAAAAACTAGCCAGACGTGGAGGCCCGCGCCTGTCGTCCCAGCTACCGGGGAGGCTGAGGCGGGAGGATGGCCTGAGCCCGGGAGGTCGAGGCTGTGGTGGCCGTGAGCAGGCCGCGGCCCTCCAGCCTGGGCGATCGAGTGAGACCCCCCCCCGTCTTTAAAAATCTTTTTTTGGATTCTTCGGCAAATATGAGCCGTGAGTCAGACACAGTCCTAGGTGCTGCCGTGCTGAGAGGAAATGGTGCATAAGACGCAGCGAAGAGCTCTGTTTTCAAGAGCTGACGTTGCGTGTTAAAAAAAAAACGCGTGAAATCTGCCTCGGGTTGGATGGCGGCAGGGTTCTTGCAAGGGAACAACCAGCAGCAAAGGAGAACGGGGTCGGGGGGGACAGGTCGTGAACCCCCAGGGCAGGCCTCGGTGAGAAGTGGCCTTAGGGGAGACCCTGAAGGAGGTCAGAGGGCACAGCCTGTGCAAAGGCCCTGGGGCAGGACTGCACCTGCTGCGGCGAGGCCCACGTGGCTGGAGCAGGAGGAGGGGCAGAGGGAGCAGAAGGGGGCAAGGAGAGGCCAGGGCGGGGCGGGCTGGGCCTGGGGGGCTGCAGGGAGGACTCGGGCTTTGACTCCCAGGGAAGTGGGAGCCATGGAGGGCTGTGGACAGAAGAGGGAAGGCCTGACTCCGGCACTCACGGGCGCCCTCTGCTGGCGGCGGCGGGGAGGCCAGGCTGTGCCCCAGGACGGAGGGGACCGGGGCCGAGAGAACATTCCGGATGGATTTGAAGGCCGAGACGGCAGGATTTTCACCCAGGCTGGAGCGCAGTGGCCCCATCCAAGCTCACGGTGGCCTCGACCTCCCGGGCTCGAGCAGTCCTCCTGCCCCGGCCTCCCCAGCGGCTGCCATTCCAGGTGTGTGTCACCACGCCTGGCCCCGAGAGGCTGCCCTGAAGGGCGATGTCGGGGGTGAGGGCCAGAGCGGAGTCGAGGGGGACCCCCGGGTCCTGGCCAGCCCCTTGAAGGTCGGCCCTGTGAGGCCACGGCCACGGGCCGTCTCGGGATGGGGGAGGGGCCCCGCTG
>NW_007067640.1:12753-13461 GCF_000164805.1 Carlito syrichta
CCGCAGAGCCGCTGGAGCACCAGGCTTGCGCCGAGGACTCGGGAGGTGGGGGGCTCAGCCCTGCTCCACTCGGGGAGGCGGGGCTGGTGTGGCCCGGCTGCTGTCTGCACACCTGGGGGCTCTGTCTGTCTACCGTCCACCCCCCCCGCATGCCCCCATCCAGCTACACACCCGCCCTCCCAGCTGCCTGCTGCCTGCCAAGTTGTTGGTCCATCACCCGTCTACCCATCCGTCCATCCACCCGTCATCCATAGATCCATAATCTGCCGGAGACCAGCTCCAGCCGGGTTCAGGGTACCCCAAAGGCGGAGACGGCGTTGGCGATCGGGGGGAAGAAGAGGGAGGAAGAAAGAGACTGGACTCCGGTCTAGGGCAGAAGCGATGTGTGTCATTGGCAACGACGACGGGTCTTTTATGCACCAAGTCAGAGGTGGGAGGGGCGTCCCCCACCCACCAGAAACCTTCACCCATGAAAACTTAATCCATGATTGCCTTTGAACCCTTTTCATATGATAATCTGAAAATCCCGTAACAAAGGGCAACCTAATCTGTGACTGGCATATTCCATAAACCCTTTTCTGTCCTAAACTGATTGATTTATGCCCGGTTAAACAATTCTATAGAAGCTTAAGTATTTACTTGACAAAGGAAAGTGGCCCATCCCAGAATGTTTGGAATGTGGCCCGGTCCAAAGTTCACAGTGGGCTA
>NW_007067640.1:13759-15369 GCF_000164805.1 Carlito syrichta
ATGGGGTCAATAGCTCCCGAACGCATCCTAGTGGTCTTGGGGTCAACGGCCCTTCCTGATCCCTAATGCTCCGTGGGCCTCCGTGGCCGGAACCAACAATAATCCACCCATCCATCCATGCATCCTCCATCCGTCGTTCTTACCCGTCTGTTCTCCCGCCTGTCCCGTCCGTGCCTTCCCTCCGGGACCCTGTGCCCTGTCCTACCCCCAGGCCTGCCCTGCCGCCTCCTCCCGCCCACTCTGGCTACTCTCCACCAGGTTTGCCTCTTGGATTTCTTTCCACCCCACTTCTGCCACTGCCGGCACGTCACACTAGCCTGGTGGGTTGGAGGGACCAGAGCCAACAGGCCATGCGCCCCAGCTACTCGGGGCGGGGGTCAGGCAGAGCTTCCGCCAACAGAGCCTTCTCAAAGGACCGGTCTGAGGTCCAGGTCTTGGGGCCCGTGACAGTCACATCAGCTGAAAAATGTCCCTCCCGGGGGCATGACTGGGCTGGAGGGAGGTTGTAGATCCAATCTTTCCTTATACCCCAAACTCTGCTCCCTGACACCCTTTGATTAGAAGACTCCTTGGCACCAGCATCAGTCATTGCTGCTGCTGCTTTTTTTTTTTTTGAGTCAGGGTCTCATTCTGCTGCCTGGGCTGGAGTACAGTGGTACAATCCCAGCTCCCCACGGCCTCGACCTCTTGGGCTCAGGTGATCCTCCTGTCTCAGACTCCCAAGGAGCTGGAACTACAGGTTTGCACCATCTCACCTGGCTAACTCTTTTCTTTTTTAGTTGGAGAGTTGGAGTCTCTCTCTGTTGCCCAGGCTGGAGTGCAGGGGCACGCTCACGGCCACCCCAGCGTTGACCTGCTGGGCTCTGGCGATCCTTCCGCCTCAGCCTTCCAAGTAGCCAGAATTACAGGTGCGCCCTACTATGTCCGGCTAATTTTTTGATGTCTTGTAGAGACGAAGTCTTGCCAAGTTGTCCAGGCCTGTTCTCGAACCCATGGGCTCAGGCCTCCCAAAGTGCCAGGATTATAGGCTTGAGCCACCCTGCCTGGCCCCTAGGCTCTTTGGAATCACTGCGTTACATTTCTGCTTCTCCATCTTCCTTCCCCGGGAGCTAGACACACCGGAGAGACAGGAGGTGGCAGCCGGCACAATGGACACTTGCTGCATGACCTGAAGCCACAGCCCCCTGTGGGCCACGAAACCTTCTCGACATTCCTGGGAAGCAAACGCTTCTCTCCGTCCTACCGCACAGAAGAGAAAAAGCCTCCCACGGCGAGACACGGGCTCGGGTGTGGCCTCAGGCCAGCCCAGCCTGGGTCCTGGGCGGCACGGACTGGCCAGGCCTGCCCTGGGGGCGGGGCAGACAGGTCCCTCCTGGGCATCCTGGCTGGCTCGCCCCAGCCAGCCGCTTCCTCCCGACGTCATGGCAACCAGCTCCTCCGAGATGCTAATCAGACACTCCCCACCCACGCACGACCCTCCCCTGAGAAGGAAATGCTGCCAGCCTCCCCTCCCTCCGTGCCAGCACGGTGTGGTGGGAGCACCCGTGGCCAGAGGGACTCAGTTCCCCCCGGTTGCATCACTTGCTCTGAGCCTGGGTCCCCGGGGGGCC